>NC_143250.1:15630000-15917500 GCF_984573655.1 Nuphar pumila
AATTTAAAACACTACCATGTTTCAAAAAACAATTGGCTGAAGGAAAAATGATTGATGAAGTTGCTAGAATGTACTAAAAAGTAGTAACTAGACGTTAACAATTTTTTTTTTTTTGAAAGGCTAGCTGGGGTTAGGCAGACACCCACCAGTTACTATTGAACATATCACTGGGGTTTGAACATGCAACGTCTCACCACAAGGAGACGTGTACTGACAGATCCTACCAACCACGCAGAGCCCCCGTTGGTAATTAGACGTTAACAATTACAATTGCAGAAAGCAGGCCTCTACCTAAGGCCCATGCAAATGATACAGGGTAACATTTGGTAGCTTTCAAATGGTATACTTATTTTTTCTTTTAATAGGCAAGCTGGGGGATTATCCCTGTAGGATTTGAACCCGAGACCCCTGGATTATGATAGTGCGACCTAACCATCCAGCTATCTAGCATATGTATGGGATCCATGTGGGTCCGGGCTAGATAATATATAATTTGCATTTGGAGCAAGCCTAACCCAATTGGCAAAGTAGTCCCATATTATCAGCTATGATCTGCCCCCACTGGACCCTGATCGGATCATATCCAATCCGACAGAGGCGCCCACATTGGATGCAGAGCACATGGCATGGGGTCCCCTTCATACATGGAAACAAGTACAGAATTTTCTTAGAGGCAAAATGGTAGCAGAGAATAACCATCACCCAAGTTAGTCAAAGGCATGACAATCATGCTGTTGCACTGCTGCGTAGTGCTTTTAACAGGAAATGGTTTAAATAAAAGTAAAAGGGCAAAAGGCTAGCTCATATTCAAAAACGCAGCACTCGCAAAGTGAATAAACTCCTCTGTTTGGGAGCCTGTAGTCAGGGCATTGGGGGGGAATTCATGGAATCTCCAAAGCCCACCACCGTTTAAAGCTTGGGTACGGGAAATCCCAAAAAGATGGAATAGAATTTGGCAGCCTCGAATCCCTCCCTTCTCTCCATTTTTTTTTAAACCCTCACCAAGGACCAGTTCACTTAATGGAGCCGCCCCCAGCAAGGCAAACCCCAGGTGGGGCCAACGACCACCCTATCTTACGTGGGCCACCTTCGAAAGGAATGGACACACCCGTATGCTAGCAGAGTTTGATCCGGCGGCACCTTCATCTGATTGCCTTCACAACCACCCCGCTGGCCACGGGGGCGACCCCTGCAGTGGTAATCCAGCTGCAAGTTCATATAGGTTGTAGTTTTTTTTGAAAGGCAGGCTGGGGTTAGGCAGATCCCTACCAGTTATAAACAATACATTGGGTTTTGAACCTGCAACGTCCCAACACAAGGTGACGTGTACTAGCTACACCCCCGTTGGTTGGTTGGTTGTAGTTGCCTACTCCAATGTTAGGAGCCCCTCTCAGCAACCTTTCTGGACAACCTTGCACTTTCTTAGTTGATTTCGGAGCTGGTAGCTGTCAAGGAAATGCCAACTCTAGCCGGTTGCCAAATACCAGATCCACAACAGCTATCAGATTTGGCAAATCCTAAATCTCCTAAATCCTGGATTGGACAAATCCAGGCTTTTACATTTCATTGCCAAATACTAGCTTCCAAACAGAACCATTGCATACATAAAAAAGGGGAAAACAAATCCTTGGTTTTCTGTACATTTTAGGAATTTTAGTCAGCTATCAGGTGTGGGGATCCGATGGCCCATTTGATACCCAGACCATTCATTTAAGACATTCCTACCCTGCCCATACAAAGAGCTGTCAGCATGTACAATTTTGAGTATAAATCAGTTCACTGATTGCTTTTTGTCATCAGAATTGTTGCAGTGTTATTGATATCTTGTAAATGCACCATGGCCTGTCACTACTTGTGGGTCCTGGGTCATGTGATGCTTAGTGCATAGAGTCTGCAGTAAACTATGTGTGAGCATGCTCCCTCGCCATGCTAGAATTCACATTAATGTTGCTTTATTGAGACTTTGTTCATAATTAGATGCCAATACAAATCTAAGCAAATGTCCCAACTCATAGTTTGTGCAAGTTGTTAAGAAAAGTGAGGCTAAAGAGCCACAACACAATATGCAGGTTGTTGATTGTGACTTAAAGCAGGGAATCCAATAAGCATGGTTGGTACTGCAAAAGGTGTTTTTGCTAAAATTACAATTGACATTTCGGTTCGAGATCGGGCCGAAGTCTGGTTCCCACTCCAGTTGACAGAATCATCCCCATAAGTGAAACACTTGTAATTTTTGTTGGTGGCATGATGCATCATCCATTCTAACAGGGATTATTGGAGCCGAGCTTGAAGACATCATCCTTTTTGAAAGAGTGATGTTTCCTTACAAAGCATTTAAGAATGCTAAGATGCAACTCCACTACCCAAGAAAAACAAGACACCTTCTAGCATTTAAATTTTTTTGTTAAAAGCAGTAATTCTTTGAGCTCATTAAGGGTTTCATGGATATATTCCCTACCATGTAAACTCCCTTGTTTGGGAAGTGTTGAAAACTTCTCCATGTCACAGGTAGATTCCCTTTGATGTGGGTGCAAATAGAAGAGCTTTGGATTCATGTCTTATCAATGTTGACACATTATTTTGCGTTTGTTTGGATTGGTGAAAATCAGTGACATTGGAACCCCAAATCCTATCAAAAATTGTTTTTCCCGTTGGGTGAATTGGGACCCAATTTCAACAAAAAAAAAATCCAACAGTTGCAAAGGAAATTAGAATTTTCATGAAATTTTGATTCCCAATCCACCTACAGCATTGCTACATAAAATATTCTAGCTTGAGCTAATTGCACTAACAATTAACTACCTTCCAGGACTAGGACAGCCATCATTGGGCTGCTTTAAAGAAGGCCAAATTTAATGATATGAATAAATAAAAGCATTAACTTTTTGTTTTTTTTTGAATTGCAAGAAAAAAATGGCCTCGCCCACCGAGTGCATTAGCTTAAAACCCTTGGTCCCCTTTTCCATGAGAGAATACACCCTTTAGCTTGAGCCTTGTGGCAAAGGATGTCCACCTGTGGGCTTCAAACTCAGGAGCCCACCAATTGACAAAAAACCAATGTGCAAAAGCATTTGCATAAAAGTCTTAATCAAACGAGAGCTTTAGCATGAAAGCAACCTCTCTCTCTCGGAAGAAGTTTGGTCATTTACTTTAAAAAGTGATGTTTCCATTTGTGCTAAGCAGCCAAACCGACGCAAATTTCTCATAAATGCTTTCCAGATCCGATCAACGAAAATGACAGAAATGAAAGTGAGGATACCCCCTCTTCTCAACTCACAAGATACTGGAGGTCGTTTTGTCAAATCATTGGGACCCAAATGGATTTTTGAAGCTATCATGCCATCACTCACATTGCCCCAAGACAGTTGCTTCGCCAGCAATACTTATAAAAGAAGGAAAATTTTGTTGGAGCACATGGTATGTAATTATCCTTTTTCAGCCCCATTAGGACAAACAGATTGCCTTTGGGTAAATTCAGTCGCATCCAACATTCATCTCATTCCAAAACAGCAGTTGTGAAGTTAAAAAAAAAATAATGATTTTCTTTGAGTCTAAACCTCTCCCTTGAACTACACCATGATCATCATCCAAAGCATTTTCAGATGGGGCCAATGTTCAAAAGTTAAAAAGGCAGTTACAATGACCTTCAATGATCACCATCCAAAGTTACAATGACCTTCAATGAACTAAAGTATGCTCTTATACAATATAGAATGCAGTTCAAGTGAACAATAACAAATGAGATAACCAAACACCCAAGTTGACTCTAGATTTCCTCATGACATGGGGCCCAAGACAAAAAAGACAGGATTTGACATTTTTCCACAGCCTCCCTCCAAGCAGAATCTCTGTGGGGGAGGGGAAGGCACCACTAACCTCCAAAAGCAAAGATCATCGTCCAAAGGGGATGATAGCTTTGTTCCAAACAATGCATGGCACATTAACATGACCATGCATTGAAAATCAACTTTAACTAAAAAACCCTGCTCAGTCCAATCCCACCCCTGTTGATCGTGCTCATTGAGCTCACCATCCACCGCCGCACCCCACCCCCTAAGTCTCTTTCAAATCATGTTAGATTTATCAAAGTATCAAAATTCCTATTTTTACTAATTATATTTTCTTTACCTCATAATTAGACAATCTCGGGATGCTTTACGTGCGTCTTCCAATCCCCTTAATTGAAACTCATAGGACCAGGTCATATTGACCAAATTTGATCTTATAAATATGTTTAGCATGGTTCAAATAGTGGAATCCACCCTTGGATCATGTTTTTTTAAATAAAAATATGATTTCTTAATGATGAATTTTCTATATGGAATAGAGAAACTACCTCCGAAATCCGAGACTTGTTCTCCTTGGACTTTGTATGTCATTCTTACGGTCGATGTCCTGGCAGGGTAAAACCATGGCGCCCTCCACAGCCCCCACGTAGCCTCTACTTTGCCTTATTGAAGGAGATGCCCACACAAGCGCTAACTACAAGGTATTGGGACATCTCCCTATCCACCAGCCTGAGGCCATGTTTGTAGTTCCTTGGGGTCAAGGATGAAAACTTGGTACATTGTACGTTGTCAATTTTTAATCTTCAGAAAATCTTACATAATCTTGGGAAAAATCTAAGATCCAAACGTTAACCAAACATGTAGATCACATTTGAAGGGCAAAAAAAAAATAATATGTTTCACTAGTGGATCGATTATATATGTATATATATATATATATATATATATATATATATATATATATATATATAGTTTTGTAGCGGCGCAATCCTTAGGCGTGCAGCTACAGTGGAATGATGTTGGCTGTCCATCATCGCGCGTGATGCACGGCCAGCACGCAAAAACTGTGCAAAAAATGCATAAAAATATGGTTTTTCACTTTTTAGTTTTAGCCGCGGTTCTGGACCAGGGCTAACGCTCCCAAGGGATGCACTCGACATTAATAAAATCTTTTTAGAGATGAGAACCGTCGCTAAAGGCTGTTTTTGACGTTGTTTCAGCATTTTCTGCAGGAAAAACAATGAGTGTCCATCACTCTCGTGATGGATGCGCAGCAAACCTCCACTCGAGTTTTCTGTTGTTGGGTCATAATATCAATATGACATCTTGCATATCATAATTACATAACATCACCAAAGCACATATAAGTTTTCTTCAAATAATTTGTTAGAGGTGTTCAGTATGTTGTTTGTATGTTGTTTGAGGTGTTCATTCTTTTGTTAGAGTTGTTCAGTATGTTGTTTGAGGTGTTCATTCTTTTGTTAGAGTCATTCATTATGTTTATTACATTTTAGGTAATGTGATGCCGCTATATATACGTGGTAGATGAGGACCATAAAGATGTTGTGCACTTGCCTTGCGAATTTTCTTTCTGACTTAAAAAAAAAATCATGTACCTTGCGAATTACTTTTTTATTTTAAATAAAATAGACAAAAAACTGCACATACCTTGTGAAATTCTTTTCTTGATTTAAATAGGATGATAAAGTTTAGTTATACCAATTATGTGGATGATTTAGTTGCTTGTGAATTTATTATACAGAAATAGTAGTGAGTTTGGACAAACCAATGACTGAGTTTGTCAATTAGCCATCTGCAGATGATTCAGTATCCCATGTGACTTTTAATGGAGCTGATTAGGCAAATCCTCTTATATGGATGAGTCTCAGGGCCACCGCCAAAAGCAAAAGATACTTTAATCAGAAAAAAAAAATTGCAAAATATATAATATCATTGTGTGATGGAACTAATTCATGTTGCATTTTAGTATGTATGGTAATTTTGTTTTTGAAATACCAACAAACTAACAACCTCAAAATCAAATTTAAAATACCATATCAAACTACAAAAACACAAAAAAAAAGTCATTGGCTCATGGTTTTGTTATGTCATCCATGATTGCCCAAAGCTCCTCTAAACTCTCATCGTCATTCGGCAGCTCATTACCTGATGTTGTCTCTATATCCTCAAGGGCAAGGGAATCCACCAACTTAGATTCTTCATCTGCTTTCATTGTCGCAAGATCATGCCCCTTTTTCTTCCAGTCCTCATGGACTATCTTCCTTTTACATTCATAGAGTTTTATCATTCGACGCCTAACTACAGTTACATTAGCCTGAAAAAGGTCACTCAGTAAACATGTAAAAAATATCATAGAAAAAAGAAACAAAATGTGAACACATAGCATGGTGTACCTATGTGAAATTTAATGATTTGTTTAATCGTAAGTATTGCATATACAAAAGGACATACATTCCACAATCACATTTATATACCAAGTTACCAAGTGAACAAATTACATGTACAAAATAAGTTAACAAATATATACAAAAGTAATTATCAGTTTGATTGCTTAGGAATGTTTTGCACAACAGTGGACGATTATTCTTCGTATATATTGTAACCAATTCATCCTTGAAAAAAATGAACATGCAACACAACATTAAACTGAATGAGTACTTGAACAAAAGAAGCACAATATATAATAGGTAATAACATTATGTACTATCTCTACGTCCATTGAATTATACAACCTTAACTCCTTTACTTTCATATTCATCTTCCAAAGAACCCAGTGATAATTGTCTTAGTTGACAGAAATAAAGTTCTACAACATAAATCGATTTTAAGGTAGTTGTGTAGTTTGAATTGTATACTATACAAGTGTATACCTTGTCACATTCATAGAACGGATATGGCCAGGCACCAAGCATGTGTGTGCCTCATCTCGATATAGACGAGTTTTGAGCATTTGCTGTGAATTTTAATGTTTAGTGATTAGTTTCTATTAGAAGAAAGAAACGAATAGAAACATTGCTTTATAGACTCACATAAAAGTATGAGGTCATATAAATGATCTTTGGCAGAATGTGTCCTTCTGTCATTTTTTTATAGTAAAAACCACTAAGTCTAAGTATAATCTTTTTAGGTGTTGCATCAAATAGGTAAATAGGCTTATGTTTTTTTTTAAGAATCCACATATGATCAGAACAAACAAACACACATAAAAAAACTTGTAATATACTTACTTCGCTAACCCCAAAAGTTTCTTTGGAAACTAGTATCACTTCACTATATTTTGGTTGGTCATCTTTAAGTCTCAGCCACCACAATTATGTCAGGTGACTGGTCATTGACTCCTTTGCTTGCATTGGATTTAGATATCGTGAGCTACATATGACTTAAAAAAAATTCAATAAGTGCATTCAGAATATAAAAAGTTTAATATTTTCATAAAGATTTGTAAATTAAAGACTTTCATGTTATTTAGAAATGATGCATCGATTAAAGAAACGATCACAGAATCATGCAATATTTGGCATCAAGTGTTTTTAACTCATAATAACAACCTAAATTATGGATAGACATAGTTTTCTTAAGAACAATTGAGTTTAATGCATTCAAGAAACTATGAACTAGAAAGCAAAATGGACACGAAGCAAGAATTATTGACAAAACTCTATGATGGCAACATGTTACTTAAAGGCAAACTCTCTGATGCATATTGGTATTGACTTTTGTAGGCAACTATTTGCGAAAATCTCTAAAGATCATAAACCCTAAACAACGAAACATACATAATAAGTCTACAACAACAACCAAACAAAAAGAAGAAGAAGAAACTTCATTGTAAAAAAAAGAGTAAAAATAACAAAATAATAGATATTGCATGCAAAAATCGTAAACCCTAAAATGTAAATTCGGTGACAAATATTATATATTTATATAGAGTAACATCTACAATAGTGAAACATACATAATAAGTCCACAGCAACAACCAAACAAAAAAAAGAAATATATGTTGTAAAAAAAGAAGAAAAAATAACAAAACAATTGATACATAGTATGGAAATCGCCTTAAGAGTTAATCGAAAAAGTGGAGGAAGGATAACACAACCTTGCATGAGGTGGAGCGAATAACTTTCACGAAAATGGCCAAAAGAGTTAAAGTTCTAGAGGCAAAAGGATTGGGTTACTGCTCTTTCCATATACAAACGAGATAAAAAAAACTAAATGTGTATTTATATGGGATGAAATTTTGCAAGAAAAAATAATCTCGCAATACAGGTGCGATTCGAATAAAAGATTTTGCAGACTTTCACAATTTTTTGTAATTTCGCAATACTTCATTCGATAGTCGTTCATTATTTTGCAATTATCAAACTTTTGGAAATTCATAATCTTTTTTGGAATATTGCAACCTCTGATGTGATTTTGTTGACGAGTTCCATCGGCATATTATTTTAGCATCATGACATGCAAAAATCAAAAATTTTCACATGCGAATGCTAAAACCAATAGAAAGTTTTTAGGAACCAACGATATTATCCATTCGATGAATTTAGTAAATTGTGAGGCATTTTCGAAAATGCATCATTTTTTTTGTACAGTACGATCATTATATATATATATATACACACGAGTTTAAATTTGGTACAATTGATTGTGCCTACAATCTAGTTTGAATCTCATGATGCGAGTTGTTTTAACATAATCTAACCTCATAGATGTGTTCAGCATGCTCGCTTTAGTAAGAATTTCATCGATCATGTTTTTTCATAAAAAAAAATATGATTTTATGAGTTGTGAAAAATTGATGCTTTCATGGCTGTTGATTTTTGGATCGTCGAAAAAACATGTATCCAAGTGGTCAGATTTCGACAATCCAAGAGTCGGTTTCCACTAAACAAAACATGTAGATCACATCTATGGTGTTAGATGTGACAAAAAACAAACAAACAAGAGGGTTATGCCCTATTTGCTAGGTCGTTTGTACATACAAATGAATTGTTTTAACCGTAGATATGAGAGAGAAAATAATGAGTAGCTCCTAAACAACCTTATTTTCGCTAAACCGTCATAAACGATTTCAAAGAGCAAAGTTTCAAGTCTTTGCTTAATATAAACTCATAAACATATTCTCTATAGTTATTTAATAGAAAACATGTATTAGATTAATCATTTTTTATGTTTAAAAGTGTATTTAAAGTGATAAAAAAACAATGGCTTGCATTGCATCAAAAGTTAGCGAAATAAAAATCAAGGTTAAAAACCTTGATTAGATCCAAAGCATTGTTTTTACTGTATAAGCAATGATAGACACTTCTACATATTAGGATTAAGCTGAAAACATGGCCAACTATATTTTTAAGAAGTGTCTAAGATGGTTTGCAACTAATCACTCTAACACACACACACACACACACACACACACACACACACATATATATATATATATATATATATATATATATATATGGCATCAATAAGTTGAAACACAGGTGTGATTTGCTTCAACTCAATCTAACACCACAAATTTTGATTTATATGTTTTATTTAGTGAGGATCAGCCTTTGGGATATCCAGATTATGATGTATGAACAGATTTTGTTTAGCAAATCAAAAATTTAAATGTTATCATTTTTTCGTAAAATGATCGTGTACTATATAACTAATTTGACGTATTTTCTTAAAAACCCTACAATTTTTATATTATCTCCATATCCAAAATCATAAATATCTAGATTTAAAAAAACCTTTTTACCATTCGTACGTGTGGACATCGTCTTATATATGTGAACTTCCTCCTAAATATGTGATTATTTTTTGCATAGTAGTCTTTGTTCTCATATTTGTATCTCTCTGATCCGACATCGAAAACTTGTGTTTTTACAATTGTTAAAAAGCTAAAACACAACCATATAACTTTCATGATTTGAGTTAAAACAGGAAACCCTTTAGGGTTCCCATTTCTGAGTTCCAAAACCGAAACAGAAACATGCGCTATAGAGTGAAAAACCAAATAATGGGTAATTTGAGAGGATATTTTAATCTACAAAATGAAGGATTCTGAAAAAACACATAAAAAATAAATAAACTAGATAAAATATATATTTTCAACGACACCTGATTTGTTGAAAAATGATGAAGAGACGTTGAAATACAACCCCGACAAAGTTTTTAAAACTTGAGAAAGTTTGTATAAAATATGTGCAGACTTCCTCAAGTTTGCACAAAATATATGCAGACTTGAAAAAATCTGCATAAAATATATGCATACCTAAGTCTACATAAAATATATGCAAACTTAAGAAAGTCTGTATAAAAATATATACAAACTTGAGGAAGTCTATATAAAATATATGCAAACTTGAGGTAGTTCGCATAAAATATGTGCAAACTAAAGGAAGTCTACATATATTTTTATGTGAACTTCCTTAAGTTTGCATAAAATATGTGTGGACTTTCTCAGGTTTGCATATATTTTACGCAAATTTGAGGAAGTTTGCACATATTTTATGCGAACTTTCTCAAGTTCACATATATTTTATGTAGACTTCCTCAAGTTTTAGGAAGGTTGTTGGAGGTTGTATCTCAGCACCCCTTCATTAAACATATTTTTGTCTAGTTTCTTTGTTATTTTCTGTATTTTTTCTAAAATTCTTCATTTTCTGAGTCAAAATGTCATATGAAACTATCTATTATTAAGTTGTTCTAGTTTACAAGGCATGTTTATATTTCGATTTTGAAACTCATAAACAGAAACCATAAAGGGGTTTTTCGTTCTTTCTCAAAACATGAAAGTTATAGATTTGTGTCTCAGCTTTCCAACGACTATAAAATACAAGTTTTTGACATCGTATCACAAAACATAGACATATTTGAGAGAAAGTTTGTATATATAAGAAGTTAGCATATGCAAATGGTAAAAGGGCCTTTTTAAATTCACATATTTATGATTTTGGACATAAAGAGAATATAAAAAATTAGAGATTTTAAGAAAATGCATCAAATTAGTTGTACAATATGATCATTTTTCATAATTTATTTGGGTCAACAAATATATTTTTTTTGTTGAAAGAACATGATCAAAAGGGATCCTCGCTAAATAAAGCATGTAGATCACATTTATGGTGTCAAATTGAGTTGAAGCAAACCTATGAGTTTTCACTAATTAATACAATATGGGCATATACTAAAGAATATATATATATATATATATATATATATATATATATATATATATATATATATATATATATATATATATATATATAGAGAGAGAGAGAGAGAGAGAGAGAGAGAGAGAGTAAATATTTAGTATGAATGAAGGTATGGAACAATGGACTGAAACTGGCCTTTTTCATGTTTTCTCATTTTTTTTGGAGATTCGAGCCACATGGATGTGATCTAAAACAGTTTTGTTTAGTAGGAAATGGGTTTCAAATCACGTGATAGTGGCATGCAAGCAGTTTTTTTAAGAGCTTCAAAAATCAAGTCATAATATACCAAAATTTTATGACTTAAAAACAATATCTTTTTAAATAAAAAAAGCACCATCGAAGGTTCCATCCTTAGTAAACAGACCATCTGGAACACATCCAGATTGAGGTGATATAACTAGAACCAATGATTTTCATCTCAATAGTTTCATACCTTCGTTAGTTCTGAACAATATATATATATATAGTAATGCTAGAGTGCTCTGGGAGCACCTACTAGAATTCATAGTTGTAAGTTGCGTATTCTCAATCAGACCTTTTAGATGTACTTAACATAGTTTATTTGAATCATGTTTTTTTGACCAGAAAAAAGATTTTTTAAGTTTGTAAAATTTTTGTACACTATGAGCCATTGATTTTTAAAGATCTTAAAAAACCTACATGTATGCCATAATCACATTATAGGTGATCCAAAAGCATTGATTATAATATATATATATATAGAGAGAGAGAGAGAGAGAGAGAAACTGAACATATTAGGCCCCCTTTTCTCGTTCTGGCCTGTTAGGCCCCATAGTTTCATGTGTTTTATGATAAATCTAAACCATTAGATGTATTTAGCAGGTTATTTTTTTTTTGACGAAAAATGTAATTTTATGAGCCGAAAAACAGTGATGCCTTCACAACCATTGATTTTGGATAACTGAAAACCTTGTATACAGGTTAGATTTTGGTGATCCAAAAGCTGGTTCTCACTAAACAAAACCTATAGATCACATCTATGTATTAGATGTGAGAAAAAATGCAAAAACTATGATTTTTGAAGGGGCCTAACGGGGCAAAAAAAGAAAAAAAGGCAGCACCATCTTTTATATATATATATATAATGGCAGCTGCGCAACCCAGCAGGTCTCTGCTGGCCGTTCATCGCAGCCTTGATGAACAGCCAGCGCAAAAAATGCAGTTTAAGCGAGTTTTTCCACATATTTAGGCTTTAACGATTGTTTTAACCATCGCTAAAAGTCCCAGCGGAAACTGAAACCTTTAGCGCAGTCAAAAACTGTTACTAAAAGTTTCAGTTTCTGCTGAAGCCTTTAGTGATAGTTTTTTTTCCGCTGGAACCTAAAGCCTAAAAAAACAGAAAACTCGCTTTTTAGCCCTTTTTTGCATTTTTTTTAGGTAGTTGTGCAGTTAGCACTATATATATATATATGGATGATGTGTACAAACCAGGAAACCTCCATTTTTCCTTTGCACTGTAAAATTTACAAAGCAGCAACAGCAGCAGAGCCTGCCCCTTCCGTTACTTTTTATCTGAACATTTGCAAAAATGATACATGGCCAACCCTAAAAGCGTTTGAATTGAAAGCTTACATGGCAGACCAAAAGGATTGGAGACAGCTTTATGCTCTTTTTGCTACAAAACTCTCGAGTATGAACAATTCCTTGACCAAAATTAATAGTTGGATTGGCCTATCTGCGAACAGATTGGGGCCGAAATGAAGATCTTATGTTGGTGGGGGGAGGCGAAGGATCAGGGCTCTCAGAAACTTCCAGTTGAGTCGGTAATAGGTTCAGAAAGCTTCCTTGGATGGGCTGATTGGGACTGGTGGCAGTGTCTGCAGAGAGAAAAAAAGAAAACGAAAAAGAACATGACTAATTTGAAAACCATAATCTAACGGATTGGGACCACAAATTGACCAATGGAAGGCTTTGAAGGTCATACCAAATAATGACTTGATTGATGGCCTCTTTGGCTTGTTCTTTTTCTTCAGTTCCGCTGAATCAGTAGAATAGAATTATCTCAGACAAATTGTAAAAAAGAAAATCATGTTCAATTTTCATGCATAATCCCAAAAGAATGAATTTGGCATTCCACAAACATGCATGTGCTTGTGTGTATGTGTGTGTGTGTGTGTGTGTGTGTGTGAGAGAGAGAGAGAGAGAGTGTGTGTGTGTGTGTGTGTGTGTGTGTGTGTGAGAGAGAGAGAGAGAGACCAAGGCCAGGCACATGCTGATTGTTAACAATATCAAAGTTCTTGTATGTATATCCCACAAAATTCACGTCTTTGGATGAAAGCATCTGCAGGAAAAGAAAAAACCATATTAACTCCCATCAGGGAGATGTAAGAAAATCTCAAGACAGCAAAAAAATAAGATCTATTGACATCTTATATAACATTAATCTGAATTCAGTTCTCTTAGAGTACAGTAGAATCAGCACTATCTGAACCAGGCTTATTTAAAACAGCTATCAATATAAAACACCGATGGATTAAAATAAGCTTAAAAGATGAGTTTTCAAAGCATGAAATAATCTAAATTGACAAACAGAGGGCAGATAAAAGAATCAACGAAGCTGAATATGAAATATAAAACCAGGAAAGAAAAGGTACTCTTTTTGGGATAGACAGGAGGGGACAATACCTCTGTCACAAACGAAACAAATACTAACACCAATAATAATTAGCAAGAGTACCAACACTCAAACAGAAACTAAACAGAACCAGATTGATAGTGTTTAAAATATTGGGGATGAGAAAAAGAGAAAGAAGAAGAAAACAATAAGATCTCCTCTAGCGACAGATTACGTGTGCTGAAAATGCTAAAAGGTTTGGGAGGAAAATGGTAAAAGCTTGAAAGTCAACCTTGTTCCGTTGATGGGAATATACAGAAAATACGCTCATCAGAAGCATCTTAGGTTTTTCTCTCCAATATAATTTCTTTAAAGCATTTTTCCAACTCAGGAATAAAAGATTTTCTATTTTTATTTACCAACCTCTTAATGTTCAAGGACACAGGCCTGATACCAAAAATCTTCAATCAGGGGTACAGGTGGGACACCTCATAGGATCCATGGATGGCCATTGATAACCAAGAAAAATTAGAAAGTTGGCAGATAAATCAAGCATTAGAGCTGGTATTATGTCATGACTTGTATTTTACCTAAACATATCTTAGCGCATTCATTAGATCATATTCCAAGAAGCTCATATTTGTGATAATAAGCAGCATGACATCTGCAGCCAACTGCTTTGCAGAACACATCAGTTTGATTGTCAAACACACAGAAACGTTGCAAATTTAGATCAAATTCAATTAGTAAAAAGTGAACTGCCAAAACTTTTATGAACAGGTTAAAGAAGAGACATTATCATTTCAAAGGCAAATGCAAATATTCAATAAAGTAGTAAATCTTGGAAGGAGGCTGGTTAATCATACCCAGTACGCATAGCAAGGATAATTCGGTAAATTTGATGTCAGTAGGAAAGTCAGTTTGAACCAACATAATTTTGATGTAATTCTATTTTATTAGATACCGCTCCATGCGTAAAAAGTTGAATACTTGTTCAAGAATCTTAGACTATTGACAGCAGAGGTTACCATCAACTGCAGTAGTCTAGTAATTAAGAAACCATGACACAGATACAAGATAAGAACAAAAAATTCTCTTAGCTTGAAATGTACAATCATAATCATATAGACGTGCTGATTAATCACAGTACTGCTAAAAGATAAAACTAAAACATTCTCTTAGCTTGAAGTGTACAATCATAATCATTTAGACCTGTTGGCATCGATGCCATCCCTTTCTATTCCATGATCAATACATTATGCCTAATATGCATGGATCATAAATGATGCATCATTTCTCAATATTTCATAATTAATCCATTAGTGCCTGTTAATATGCACAAATCATTAATGATGCTTCACTTTATCCATTTCAATATGAATGAATATGTGAAAAATTATAAATTAAAAATCTCAAGCAGATTTTTGCTAAAGCAATTCTAAGGTATAGTATCAGTCAGCTCTACTTTGGGATGTGTCTCCGACACAAGACCCACAACCAATGGCCTGGACTTCTATGTCTACCAGAGTTCCTATTTCAAATGAGCCTACTATAGCATACCAGGGACTTCAGGAAATTCCTGATAAATTTAGGTTTTCCGAGGTTCCAGAGAGAAAGAAGACAAGAAAAAGGTTTGGGCAGAACTCTCACGATTCCCAATATGGGAAAATTTTGCCTCATTGTGACTATTTATATTCACTTTACACTAAAGTACATCTTCACTCAAACACCCTTATTAACACAAAATACAAGAAGACTGATAAAGAATATTTTAAGAACACAATATATAATAAAATACAATAGGGAAGTAGGAGACGTGAAGACAAGAAAAAGGTTTGGGCAGAACTCTCACGATTCCCAATATGGGAAAATTTTGCCTCATTGTTACTATTTATATTCACTTTACACTAAAGTACATCTTCACTCAAACACCCTTATTAACACAAAATACAAGAAGACTGATAAGGAATGTTTTAAGAACACAATATATAATAAAATACAATAGGGAAGTACGAGACGTGAACAGTAACATCGTGAACAGTGACATGGGTGATATGGATCTGGATCAAGATCCAGATCCGACCACAAACCTCATGATCTAATAGTTCCTACTTCCAATTATCCTACTGTAGCATACCAGGGACTTCAGGAATCCTATCCCCACATACCAGGGACTTCGGGAACTATTATCTATGATCAATAGCCCACAAACACGATTGTGACAGTCAGCATTGAGACAGACACTGTGGTCACCACCTGAAGAATAGGAGCCCAGGAGGCAACACAAAAACACCAATCAGGTCACCTCTTCATAATTTGAGCAAGGGCATATTCTAGTGACTAGTAGGATGGTAGCTCCATACGATCCCACATAAGTAGACTTTAAGATGACAAGACAAGCCATCGCCATGATATGGGCTTATTGAGGTTCCTAGGTAAGACATCCTTAAGGGTAGACATTTGAATGGTCCAGCCCAAGGCCTGACCCAGACCCATGGCGATGGAAAGTCAGACCCAATTCTTGTTAGATTCGGACTGGGCTTAGATCTATCAGTCTGGGCTCCATTGGGTTGGCCCTTTAAATCTGACTAGCAAATAGGTCAGGCTCCAATAGAGTTGGATATTACTTATATCCAGAACCTGGCTCGTTTGCTAGTCAAGCTGGACGGGGGGACTGACCGTCAATGCCCACCCCTAGCCATCAGCTGATGCTTAAGATTTAAATACAACCGCAAATTCCAGAAATAAAAAAAAAGGACTTATGTTTTTTGTTCAAGTGCACTGCTGAATAAATTATACGAGAACTTTTTACCATCGTATGATCTGATTTGTAGTAATAAGCTACAAATTGCTACAGTATTCTACCAGTTAACATGGATTATCTTTAACTCAGGGTGGTTAATACCTCAAAATTCATCTCTCTCTCTCTCTCTCTCTCTCTCTCTCTCTCTCTCTCTCTCTCTCTCTCTCTCACACACACACACACACACACACAATAAACCCATAGTTATTTTACAGAAACACACCAAATTCCTATTGACCAGATGGGTACTTCTCCTTTCATCAAGGACTCCCTCTCAATCATCGCTATAAGACAGAAACGCGAGTTACCCTGTAGGAAAGGGACAAAACACAGTGAATGGCTATGAAAAAAGGAAAAGAAGGTGATGATAGTACGGTGGACGGCCTAATGGTGGTTGATGATAGTGGTGGTTGCAGTGGCAGCAAGAGACAAATTAAGAGGTGGCTGGTAATGGTGGTGATGGTAGTGATGGTGGTGGTGGCAGCTGAAAAAGAAAAGAAAATATGGGAGTGGTGGGCAGGTGTTAAGAGGGAGAGAGAGAGAGAGAGAGAGAGTAGGTGAAAAGGTAATTCTAATGTGTAGTTAATGGCGACTCTAACAGAAGATAACTCTTGAATTTTTTTGGTTAACTATGAGATCATTTAGGTGCCTTTTTAAAAGTTAAAAAAACTTAGGTATGCTTTTTGTTATTGCTAAAAGGTTAGGTAGGTTGTTGAAATTTTCCCTAACAAATAACATTGAACTACAAAGTTGAGATAACAAAAACAATATTGTCAGAAACCAAAATTGTAATAAAAATTTTGTAGCAATAAACAAATACTTTTCGCACATGGCAGAAGTGGAAACAAACTCACTTTCCTCCATGGGCCTGATTTTGAAGAAGTCTGTATTTGTGGGCCTGTCTGCAAAAAGAGAATTGAAGTGCAGATTCTTAATAATAATACAAGGATACAATATCCAAAAGTTCTAACAGGTAAAATTTTTTGAATCATGGATTTTGAGAAATATAAGATATGCACAGTCATGCTAACATATTCATAAAGCTTAATTCCACAATACTCGGCAAAATAACAATTTATAGTTCAGCAAGAACACAAATACCATCTTCGGTTAAACTGCTTCTTCACTTTAGAAATACTTATTGAAATAATATTTAGAATGCAAGAACATAATTTACACAAAATACCAGGCGGTGAGGTTCTTGATGCAAAAGGTCCTCGAAAATCCTATGTGCCAAGGAGACATAATCCATTCTATACAGCTTCCATCCTAGCATCTAGAGTTGGTGACAAGGATATACAAAAATCTTAGGCCATTTTAGTACGCAGTCAATACCAGGACAGACTAGCAATATGTCCCTGTGTGCCAGAAAGTCCAGCCACCTTATCCCTGCATTTACATGTGGTAGGCTGGGCCTAAATTTTGTCTCATTTATTAACTGGACCAGGTTTATGTATATATAGGACCAGATTTTTTGCCAACTGAATTTTAGACCCATTAAGTTAATGGACTAGGTAACAGTCGATGCAGGTCCAGATATTTTACATGCTGAGCTCCTACTGATGCAACCCTAGATAACAAGATGATGGACAGCATGAGCAAGAAAATTAGACAAAACCCTGGAGACAGATGCATAGCATAGGCAAGAAAAGTAACATACGAGAGCAAATATGTCCAGCCTAGGCCAAGGCCATAGTCACAAATATCAGTGATATTTTGAATTTATCGCAAACTCTGTCACATGGATACTGCTGCAGATACGGGGATATGGCCATTTTTATGCCATTTTTATGAAGTTTCTAATATGACGTGTATATAAGGGGATACGGAATGGGAGTCAAAATAGAGTATCAGTGTGACATAGTCGCAAAGAAGATGTGATAAATTCATTAAACGAAAAAAAAAATTGAATGTGATATTTTTAACTTATCACGAAATTTGATTTTATTATTATATTTTTTTTCAAAAAAATGATAAAAACAGCATACTCAATTAAAACATTTGCAAGGGCAAAGCTATCTTTTCTACATTGACTCCGGCCATTCAGCAAGAGTAAGAAAAATGAAAGGCTGCCCACACCGTGCAGGTGGTGTAGCCACGTTTGACAACTTAACAAGGGAGAGGGGGCCTTCTATATGATACGGAGGGTCTCCTCTCTCCCTTTCCCATAAGAAGGAAGGCATGATTCCAAAGTAGCAAGAGATCCCACCATACAAGAGAGATATCAAGTCTCATATTGGTGGTTTTACAACTTGAAGAACTGGCTTTACCTAGTTCTCTCCCCATAAAACCTTCTGACTTTGACCAATTACCCAAGTCTTCACTCTGAAGATTCATATACTATTAACAAATTAATTAGCTCTTTATTTTTTATATGCTTATTTTTTACTTCCCAAGATTTTTCTAAGATTTTTCCAGGAGAAACCCTTTTTTACCCCATATATAAAACAAGATTTGTGATTATAGTCAAAGCCAAGTGAGGCAAAAAGCAAAGCAACCTCACATTCAGCACATAGGTAAGAAGGAAATTACCTTTTGTGACATAAGCATATAGTTTCCAGAGCAACAAGTGAAAGGGCAAGGCAGTATATGAACCAGATTTGGGAAGCAATCATTTAAATTTTCAGAGGATTCGGGAAGTGAAAACCAAGTAGGAAGTGGTACGGGGAATCATCTAAGAAGCTATGTGTATAATTGCTTGAATAACAACACAAAATTCGTGTGAAATACTACAAAAATGATGGAGGTAAGAAGAAAACTTCTAAGAAATGAAGATCACAGTCAATAACTATATTAGCTTATGAGAAAATTTCTAAACCACTTATTTAAGAAAAAATATACAAACATACATTTACCAAATGTATAAGTTATTCAAAATCATTAACATAATAAGCTGACTTTGGAAAATGAACATTGAAATGAAAAAATAATTTGTACAGCAGTTAATACAAACTTTGTATTAACTTTATAACATATCCCCAGATCCAAGAATTATGACCCATTGACCCCCGAGAATTAGAATCCTTTTCCCAGAACAATGACTCTTATGTCATGAGAATCCCAGTTCATAGATTCCTATGGATGGGAATCAGGATCCCTGTCTCTTAGAAATCGTGATTTCTATACATAGGATTCAAGATTCCTATCTCATGGGAATTACTGGATTTCTAAATACAGGAACCAAGATTCATATGCACAGTAATTGTGATTCCTCCCTGCTTCTGATTTGCGCTTCCTAGGAAGTGTAGTTCCTAAAAAGGCTGGGTTCTTCTGGTAACCATGATAATATCATGAACCCATGCTGGACTCACATCAAGAAGGCAAGCTCATGTTTTATCGTAAAGCAGCAGAACTGACCAAAAGATAATGTTTCAAATCTTTTTCAACAAATTGTAAATGCTAAAACAAGATTTTCAAAATCAAGATAAAAGCAAAAAGAATCCCCCTGGCCCCACCATTTCCATCTTCCCTGTAGATATTCATATACGACCCAATACAAAACGCTGTTAGAAAGAATCAAATGGAATTTAGTTCACAATCTGCTCACCAGATCCAAAATTTATCACGACCATTCCAACTGCATTTTAGTTTGTGTATATCATTTAATGGACCGAATAGCCTTTATTCCAAATATTGACTATATTGACAAGCTTTATGTGCAAGAACTCAAACTCTTGTTCATCAGTTAATTGATTCCCTTCAGCAATTAACTTTGTCTTCTTTTAGAAAACATTCATCACATGTTCCCAAATTCTATCACAAGGACTACATTTCACATTTTACATATCACATTGTATACAAAACCAACAAGATCATCGAACCATGTCATTTTTTTTCTCAAACAGCTTGCAGTGTTAACTAAAGCAACGGAAAAGTAGCTTTAGAAAGTTCTAAAAGACCAACAAACCTCCTCAAACTTCTCAAAGTTCTGAGTGTCTAACTCATCATTAACCTCTGGTATAAATGCAGCTTCCATCTGATACAATTTGTCCCACTGGATTCCTTTAAACCATGAGTGTGCCTATCAAAGGAGTAACTTATTAGCCACCAATGAGCAACAAACAAACAAAATGGAAATTCTGGAAATTGAACGCAACAGACCTTTATTTCATGAGCTCCTCTTGTACCCAGCCTTTGTTCAACATTGCATAGCAATTTACTGATGAGATCTTTAGCTTCAGCAGATAGCTTGGCTTCCTCAGGGAATTTCAAATGAGTCCTCCAATTCACAATCTGCAAGAAGAGATCAAATATGAATTATACTAACTTCAGACAGCCGCACAGCATGTCCTAAATGCCCAGCTTCCAATTAAATGCTTGAAATTCTTAAGCTGTCTCTCATATCCATTAGTTAAATTGGGAATCATTTTTCATGCTGTTTACTATCATTATCAGGTTCAACATGTTCAAAGGAATGTCATAGTTTTCTAACTCCAACAAAGGCACTTAGCGCTTAACAAGAGTAATAAAATACCATTATGACGTGTTGTCATCTTAAAAGTCTGATGATACATATAAATAAATAGATAGATAAATATATATAATGCAAGTATTGCAAATACACATGTACCTTTCTACAAGTTGACATTGGTTCATCAGAATAAAATGGTGGATAACCCACAAGCATTTCATACATGATAGCTCCCAGTGACCACCTACGAGAAGGAATTAAAAGATTTTAGGAGAAGCATATAATGCATAACAAAAAGCATAAAATTACTTCCACAAGCATCACTCACCAATCACACTCCATCCCATACCCCTTCTTCAACAGAACTTCAGGAGCAATATAGTCAGGTGTGCCAACAGTAGAATAAGCCTGCATTTTGAGCCAAAAATATTAGTAACTCAGAAAAACACAACAAGACCCATCAGTAAAGAAAATAGATAAGTTAGATGGAACTAAGATGCCAGCTTCTATTCCTTTTCAACATTTTTTTTTCGGTTTTCTTTATTTTTTACACAAGCTGTTGGTATCCCCTAGTGGGATTCAAACTTGATACCCCTTGGTTAAGATAGTGTGAAAACTAATGATCCTAACCAAGGTTGTAAGTATTGTATCGTTACCCATATTGGTCGAGCTCAAAAAAAGATATGCACCGTAGCATAGAGTATCGTAAAAAAATCATATGCTTTTAATAAAAAATTCCAAAATTTTCAAAAAAATCAAGAAAAATAAAAAATAGCTAAAATTCTAAAAAAATAATACTACATGAAACAATGATGAATTGCACAAAATACAACCATAAAATCACATATGAAGCATTTAAGTCTCTATGAGCTGCATAAGACATCATCAAACATCAACTATCTCACAAGAACAATGCAAAATATTAAATATCTTGCAATTAAGAACATGCCACAAGACTCCTACTTTCATATTACATAAACAAAAATAAAATAACCAAATTTATGAACATTTAAGTATTAAATAATTAAGCTTTTTAAAAATATAACCTCAATCATGATCATCAATTCATCATCATTATTATCTTCCTCTTCTTCTTCTTCAACATCGTCTACAATATATGTGGGCTCCTCATCATCCGCATCATGTGCTCCTTTCGTGTCGATCCTTGGAGCAATACATATGTTGTTTTGGGCATATCAGACAGATCAATTGACTTCAAAAACATAGTTTATTTGAGGTAGTAGACAAGAAATTTTATCAAGGTTCTTGACTTTATGTTTGTCCAACTTTATGTTTGTCTACCCATCTGTCATGATGCTACACATAGTTTCTCTTCATGATTGTCTCATCTCATCACAATAGGCGTTCGCTTTATTCACATTAGTATCTCATTTTTTTCTCTCAAATCATGATATGAAGGCATTTTATATCTAGGTCCGATACTGGTTATGGCATCTTTCATGACCTGAAAATGAAAGGAATTTGCACATTAAAATGAATGCAGACATCATAGAACCATCTCTGGTTATGGTTTGAAAATGAAAGGAATTTGCCACGTTGAAACAAATACAGGCATCATAAAACCATCTTCCAACTGTGACATTCGCCTGCTCAACTAAATGTTTAGGAGACATAGCAGTATGAATGTCGGTTTGCACCAAGGGACGGTCCTAGAAGGAAAAAAACTCCTAATAGAGCCTCTAGTTATACCTCATCTCGAAGAACTCCTTCCTCCTCTTTCTCTTCCTCTTCTTTTTGTGTTTGCGACACTACTACTACTAGCATCAGCCACACATTTTTCCTTCGCTGCAAAACTTCTTACTTCTAATGCTATGCTAGGGGTTGTAGGATCACAAGTAGGAAGCTCATCTTCATCCTCCCAGAATTGCGCATACCCTATTTTTACCTCGCTCATCTTTTTTTTCTCTCAGATCAGTGAGTAATTGTTGGCATTGTCATTTCACAGCATCCAACAAATCCCCTTGGCATGCAGGCCGCAACATTGAGATGTGCTCCGGCTAAATGATGTTTCAACTGAGATATATCACCCGAAGCAATATGATGACAATAGTTGCACTCGGTTTTCAATCGATTTTTGCTTGCTACTTGAGTGTCCCATTGTCATGTTAGATCATGTGATGCCTTAACTCACTTTATTGAGTGAAAATTTTGTGTAAATGCAATCTTACTTGAACAAACTAAAAAAGCGCTCTCCCGTGCACACGGATCGGCCCCCAAATCGTTTTCACGACTCCTAGGGTACGTGGATACCCCTCTAATGGCCTCTAACAAAATAAAGAAGTTGGCGCTCAAGAAGTCTTTAAAACCCAAAAAAAAAAAAATACGATTCGGCCCTTTTAAAGTGCACCGAAGGTATATCGTACGATACACCCGATACGAATATCGTATTGATTTTGCCCATAGTTACTATACGTATTTTACAACATTGATCTTGATAGGTTATGAGAGATGTGACAAGGAAAGCAAAAATATGGAAACCTTTTCTCGTATGGCAGGAACATAAAAGCATTATGTTTGACTTTTAGAATATGAAATACTTCTTAAAATATGATGGTGAATAACATACACATCCTTTCACATATTGCTAGTTAGTAATTAGTTGTTTGTGTTGGTAATAAGTTCCAATCACTTCTACTTTGTGTGGCTACGAATATTGTTCTTAATTATGAGTTTGGACATATTGCATTAATTTTAGAGTTTGTTGCCATTTTAGAATATTTATTACCTGCAATCAACTTCAGGAACTAATCATGCCTGATCTTTGTTAAATTGTATCAACTCATGAATACATATATTTATATATATAGAGGGATACATATGCATATATATATAGCCCCAAGGGCATTTCTGTCATTTCCTATTTTACGCATATTCACACTTGTGAATGTGCATGTAACTTTTCTTCTTTTTCTTCTTTTCCCTTTTCTTTTTCTCTTTTCTTTCTCCCTTTTTCCTTTTCTTTTTTCTTTCTACCTTTTTGACTAAAAGTCAAAGGAGGGGGAAACGTTGAACCCCCCTCCAACGGTTAGATTTCTAACAGTTGGAGGGGCTCCAACGTCTAGTAGGAGCCCCTCCTTTTGGTCTTCTCTTGTATAATAAATAGGGGTGTATCCCCTCTATTGTATTTCATTCTTTTGGGAGCATTTGTGTTCACCTTTGCTCAATAGATTCAATCTTTTGCATTTCAAGTGTTCTCTTCGAACCTTTGTGTACTTTTATTCAAGTGTTCTTGGTGTGTCTTTGTACACGTATCCCTTTGTGGAGTTTGTGCTTGTAGTGCACATCTTTAAAGATATTTTTACATGGTATCAGAGCAAGGTTGGGAGAAAAGAAGATCGTGTATTTTGTTCTCTCTATTGGGTGCCTCAAAAAGTGTGCCAACAAGTTTTGGTGATCAGAATAAAGACTAGTTTCTTCATTCAATATTTTTGAAGCATCCTACTTCGAGTAGGACCTTATATCTCCTTGTGGTACGCATCTCTACTCTCTCTTCTTCTCTCTAATGTTTGAAAAGGACTCTCACTTCTCGCTTGGCTTCAAACTAAATGGATCTAATTATCATATATGGGCCGGGAATATGGAGGCTCATATCAAAGGTAAGGGTCTTTGGGGATATGTTCAAGGAACTATTCCCGAACCCGAACCTAAAATCACTATCTTTGAGAAATGCGAGATTAAAGTTCTTGACGGAGAAGAAAGAGAAAAAGCTTTTGAGGAATACAATAAAAGGCATGAAGAGTGGGAGATGAAAAACTACAAAATCCTTTCATGGTTTTTCTCTTCGATGGAGACAAAGATTAATGCCAATATATTGAAATTCAATAAAGCATATAAAGTATGGGAGTATCTTGAACGAATGTATATGTCAAGAGACTTGTCCCATAAATATTACATTCAAAAGAAGGCCTTAACTCTTCATCAAGGAGAGATGTCGGTTAGAGAATATTTTGCCGAATTATCGGCTATTTGGGATGAACTTGCTCTCTTTGAACCTAAATGGAGTGAAAAGGCAATCGAATTGAAGCAAAAACAACTTGAAGAGGATCACTTTTTTTATTTCTTAAATGGGCTTAGACACGAGTTCGAACAGTCTAGATCCGCTCTTTTATCTTCTTTTTCTTCTCTACCTTTAGAAGATGTTCTTACCAAATTAAGTGGAGAAGAAACTAGATTGGGAATAAATAAAACCAATCAAAATGTGTTGGTCGTCCCCTCTCAAAACGAGAATGAGGGAGCTTACGTTGTATCTAGACCGGGGAGCAATGTCAAATCTTATGAACCTCCCCACTTCAACTAGAATCATGGAGGAAGAGAAAATAACATACATCATGGAAGAAGAGACTACAGTTAAATCGTGTGTCATTTTTGTAAAAAACCAGGACACATAAAACTCGTGTGTCCCAAATGGAAAAAGATGATGGCAATGTCGACAACCTTCCAAGAGGAGACGCCGTCTACCTCCGACAATGCCAATCTATCTCTAAATCAAATTATTGAAGCTCTTCAACCACTCCTCAAGGGATCAATCTCGAGAGCCGCTGTGTCTCTCTCCTCTAGGTAAAATTCTTTGGCTATTAGACTCGGGTGCATCGTTTCACATGACTCCAAATGTTTTTACACTGACCAATTATTCTAAAAACCTCTCAGCATCCTTTGTTTCTACTGCGAATGAGGTTTCTCTTGAAATTAAAGGAAATGGAGACTTTGAAAAACATGATTTTTTTGTTCCTAAAGTTAAATTTATTCCAAAATTAAATTTGAACTTGCTTTTTGTCTCTCAACTTTTGGATCATTGATGTGATATAAAATTTTCATCACATAAATGTTGGATACAGGATCGCCGGTCCGTGAAGTTGATTGGGGAAGGCTCTAGGAAGGGTGACATCTATTTTATGGAGTTTCTTCAAATTCCAAAAACCTCTTTTTGTAACATTGCCCAACATAAAGAAATAAATGTTTGGCATAAACGCCTTGGGCATCCAAATATTGACAAGCTTTCTCATATTCATTTTCCTAAAACATTATGTAAAGAAAATTTCAGTTGTAATGATTGTATTCTGGGAAAAATGAGAAGCTTACCTTTTGGTTCAAGATCTATGTTTTCAACTAAGCCTTTTGAAATTGTGGATTCGAACATATGGGGACCTGCACCTGTAGTATCTAAGGGAGGTTTTTTATATTATGTTATTTATGTTGATGACTATTCGAGATACAGTTGGATATACTTTTTAAATCATAAGCATGAAGTCTTTTCCACTTTTAAGAATTTTCATGTAATGATAAAAACCCAATTCAATAGGAAGTTACAAATCTTTAAAACAGATTTAGGGGTGAATTTCTCTCAAATGATTTTAAAAGCTATATAGAAAGTAATGGGATCATTCATCAAAGGTCTTGTCCCAAAACTCCTCAACAAAACGGCTTAGCTGAACGAAAACACAGACATATTATTGAAACTACAAGGACTCCACTTATTTCTCAAAAGATTCAAAAAAGATTTTGAGTTGAAGCTGCCCTGGCCTCTGTCTATCTAATAAAACGTCTTCCATCTAAAAATTTAAGCCAAATATCTTCTTTTGAAGTTTTATATAAAAAAGAACTCGATTATAATAGATTACGAATTTTTGACTGCAAATGTTTTGTTCTCACTGATAAAAAATGATAAGTTATCTCCTAAAGTCATTCCCTGTGCTTTTCTTGGTTATTTAGAAACACAAAAAGGTTTTAGGTGTTATGACCTTCAAAATGATAAACTATACATCTCAAGAAATGTCACCTTTTTTTAAAATAAAAGTGGCTTTGAGAAAGACACAACCCTTCCCGATAATGCTAATTATTCCTTTTTATTTGAATTACTAAATAGGAATGAAGATTTCTTTAGTGATGACAAGACAAATACTGAGAACATTGATAATGAAGCTCCCCCGTCGGTTCAACCGGTAGAAGAAGCAGTAAATGAACCAATTACATATTCACATAGAGATAGAAATACGTTTAGAAGTGTGATGGAAAGATATAGTGATTTTAGTGAGCCCTCTCGAGATAGCAACTTACGAAGAACTGAAAGACCTAAGAGAAACCCTTCTAGATTTATATCCTATGAATCTTTTTTCCCAAAACATAGGGCATGCCTTAGTGCCATCCACTCGTATGAAGAACCCGAAAACTTCGAAGAAGCCAAAGAAAGATTAGAATGGAGGATGCAATGGATAATAAACCTAGTGCCCTTAACAGAGTCAAAACTTGAGAATTTCAAAGTCTTCCAGAAGGAAAAAAGACAATAGGATGTAGATGGGTCTTTAAGGTTAAGACCAAGCTCGGCTAGTAGCAAAAGGTTATAGCCAAGAATATGGCACTAATTACGAAGAAACCTTTGCTTCTGTGGCACGAATAGTCACTGTGAGATGTTTAATCACTATTGCATCAATTAAAAAATGGAACATATATCAAATGGACGTTAAAAATGTCTTTCTGAATGGGAACCTAAACGAAGAAATCTACGTGGAGGCCCCCTGGCATGGATATACCAAAGGGTAAAGTTCTTCGGCTTAGAAAAGCCTTGTATGGTTTAAAACAAGCCCCAAAGGCTTGGTACGATCGATTTAATGAAGTAATGGTTGAAACTGGTTTCAATTCCTGTTTTACTAACACTGCCCTCATTGTCAAAAAGTCTGATGCAAGAATTGTAATTTTATAGTTATATGTTGATGATATGCTAATATCAAGCAGTAATATTAAGGGAATCAAAAATATCAAATTCACCCTAAAAGAAAGGTTTGAAATGTCAGACTTAGGGTATCTGACATATTTTTGGGGTATTAAGGTTGCGTACTCTCATAGAGGTTATTTTTTGTCTCAAACTAAACTGGCGTGTGAGATTCTTGACATGTTCGGCATTACAGATGAAAAAATTTACGAGACCCCTGAAGTTGTGGGCTCAAAATAAAGTGTGATGATGGGATTTCTTTGAAAAATCCTACTCCCTATCGGCAGCTTGTGAGATCACTTATGTATCTTAGTATCACACGACCAGACATATCTCATGTTGTGGATACTGTAAGTCAATTTCAGCATGCCCCCACTTCAGTTCATATGAGTGCGGTACTTCGTATTGTCAGATACATAAAGGACACAATAAACAAGGAAGTATTTCTTTCCTCGTCTTCTAATTTAGAATTGATTGCATATACCGACTTTGATTGGGGAGGTGACCCAAATAACCGTCACTCCACCACTGGTTTTTTTATTTTTCTAGGTGAATCACTGATCTCATGGAGATGCAAGAAACAACAGAAGGTGTCTCTTTCATCAACAAAAGCAAAATATTGAGCTATGGCCTCCACATCTACGGAGATTGTGTGGATTCATTAATTGTTCCAGGATATGAGAGTACTGATCCAAGGACCTACACGATTGTATTTGATAATAAAAGTGCAATCTATATTGCTAAAAATCACACGTTTCATGAGCGCACCAAGCACATTGAGATGGACTGCCACTATGTCAGAGAAACCTACTTACAGAAAATCATAGATCTTCCTTATGTGACTTCAGAATACCAGTTGGCAGACTTTTTCACAAAGGCGCTATATTCTCCCAGATTTAATTTTCTTCTTGGCAAACTTTCGATCACCACGCCCTAAGTTTGAGGGGGTGTTAAATTGTATCAACTCATGAATACATATATTTATATATATATATATAGAGAGAGAGAGGGATATATATATATATATATATATATATATATATTTCTTTATGTAGCCCCAGGGGCATTTCTATCATTTCCTATTTTACGCATATTCACACTTGTGAATGTGCATGTAACTTTTCTTCTTTTTCTTTTTCTTTTTCTTTTTCTTTTTCTTTTTCTTTTTTGAGGGAGAGATGTTGGACCCCCCTCCAACGGTCAGAGGTCAGATTTCTAACCGTTGGAGGGGCTCCAACGTCTACTAGGAGCCCCTCCTTTTGGTCTCCTCTTGTATTATAAATAGGGGTGTATCCCCTCTATTGTATTCCATTCTTTTGGGAGCCTTTGTGCTCACCTTTGCTCAATAGATTCAATCTTTTGCATTTCAAGTGTTCTCTTTGTACCTTTGTGTACTTTTTATTCAAGTGTTCTTGGTGTGTCTTTGTACATGTATCCCTTTGTGGAGCTTGTGCTTCTAGTGCATATCTTTGAAGATATTTTTACAATCTTGATGTGTGTGCCTGTGCACACATACACATGCCACGAGCATGCATTGATGCATGTGTGTATCATGCTTGCTTTGTACATAAATTGGTAAAGAAAAAAAACTATCTTTTGATTTTCTTCAAAATCCAGAACATGCATGTTACATTAACTAAGTGTTATGGCCTCGCATGATGGGCGAACAAAAGCTCAGAATCCAAAGGTTGTACCTAGTTGAAAGTATGTGGGACTGCAAGTCACAGTCTGGATGACTGTGATCAGGAGGCCTAATTCAGACGTTGTCTGCAACCAAACCGCTCGTGCACTCAAGGTGACGAGTGGTCCTCTGGGTGTACCACACAGAGGAGTGACTACAGAAACGAACCCGGTGGCAGAGATGGCTGAACCAAGATGGTGGGTCCAGTCGAAGTCAGCCTGTTGATCACTGAAGCAGGTTGTCACAGTCCAGCCATTGTGATCATGTGACCCTGTTTGGGCTCCGTTGTAGATGATCCAATCTATAGTCCTTCTGAGGTGAAGGGAACGTTGAATGCACCTGTTGGCAGGGAGGTTGCAAGCCAAAGATGGTGGTCGGGGGCAATCAGACAGTGGCCGGAAAGCTGACAATGGCTGGAAAGCTGACGGAATTGGCTTCGTGATCACAGTCAAATATATAGAGACAGGAGGCACCGGATAATAACAAATTCAGCCAGTGGCTGGAGAGTCCACTGGTGGTCCGGTGTCTGATGGATACATGAAGTGGTGGTGCACAAAGGTCACCAACGTGAAATAATAAGTAAAGAAGAGTTCAAGAAGAAGAGGACGAGAGGAAGAAGACGAGAGAAGAAGAAGAAGAAGAGGAAGACAAGAGAAGAGAGGAGGGTTACCAGAGAGGTGAGAGAAAGTAGAGAGAGAGAGAGGGTGGGCACGCCCAAGAGGGAGAGAGTTAGAAAATTCACACTTTACTCAATAATCCAATAAACCTCCCCCAGACCTCCTTAAATAGGAAGAGTTGGGGTTGAGTCCTAATTACCCAAAACTTCATCTAATTAAAAAAGTCAGAAACCCAACTAAGCTAGGACTCCTACATAATGACTCCACATTAATTAATAATTAAGGACTCTTAATTAAAAGCAATAAACAAAACTTAATTAACTTCTAGAAGGGGAGGGACGTCCCCTAGGATAGTATTATGAAATGTTGGACCTGGCTAAATATTCATATAATTTTCTTAGGTAGCTATTGTGAAATTCTTTACAATGTTATAGCAAGAAGTTGAAACAGCATAACCAACTAGTAATAAATGCATTTATATGTTGTGGAAATTAATCACTTAATGAATAAAAGTCGTGGAACCAAAAATGTGTTATTGGCTATCAGGTAAAGGTATACACCAATAACACCACTAATGTAATTTAGTCTTTTAGCAGTATCACAAAAATTCTTCAGCTTAACAGTGCAATAACAATGGTTACACATGATCTTTGTTACTACTATATGGACAATTGACATGATGTTCCAAGTTAAGGAAGATCATCAACTTGCCAGCATGCGCCTGTTCCTTTGCCAATGTAATAGCTGTTCCTGTTGTGTACGTTTAGGTGTTGGAGAATTGTTTGAATGCCCATCATTCTCTAGAGAGGATTTAATATTTCGTCCCATTGCAAAATCATTCTCACTAAGATTTGGTAGGCTGCTACAGTCCAATGGCTTACATAATCCAAAATCTGAAAGCTTCATATGTCCATATCTATCAAGCAATAGATTGTCCGGTTTGATATCTCTGTGAAGAAGAACCAATGCATTAAATTGATTTTTCAGTGGAAGAATGCAATTCTCAGAAAATTGAAAAGTTGGCATAATTAAGTACAAAAATAATATGCAATGTCAAAACACAAACCTGTGTATGTAATTATGCCTGTGGATTGACTCAATAGCCAGGACCGTCTGACCCACATAAAATCTAGCCTCATCTTCTGTCAGAATATCTTTGCGCATAAGCAATGTCATCATGTCACCACCAGGAAGATACTCCATAATCAGATACAAGAAATCTTCATCTTGAAAGGAGCAATAAAGCTTCACAATACAAGCACTATCAACCTCAGCAAGAAGGTTTCTTTCGGCCTTGACATGCTCCACCTAAGCAACAATTATCAGAAAATGTAAGCACAAGAAAGTTTTAAAAAGGAAAATGTTAACTGGAAGGCAATTCAAGCATTCATTGAAAGACATACTTGGCCTCTGCGAAGCATCTCTGATTTTTTCAGCTTCTTCATAGCATAAACATTACCAGTGCTCTTTTCTCTACAAAGTCTCACCTGGAAATAAACATGACTTTAAGCAGAAGATCCTCGATCCAAAAAACTTCACAAAAACTTAGGTATCCAACAGATTTTGTTGATAATTTATTCTAACTCCATACAAAGGCAAGGTAATTTCTCTTTTATTATGGGAACAAAAAAGATTTGTCACTAATCTAAATGAAAAGAAAGATAGTAAATAGAAAAGGTAATTTCTCTTTTAATATGGTAACAAACAGATTTTGTTAATAATTTAAATAAAATTCAAATGAGAAAGTAACAGGGTATTAAAAAATCTCTTCTAACTCCATTTCCCATTTTAAAATGTCGTAGAAGAGGGAATAATTGCAGTGAAAATGGATTTCAAAATTAGGATATTAAGAAATTATTCCACGACAATAAGTAATGTTAATCGTATAAACAATGACAACCTGTTTTCATGAATAATAAAAATGATACCAATAATTAGAAGAATTATTTATAATTATAACTATAATGAAGAATGAAGAGAAGTTCATGATCTATCATTTATCTTTATCTACTTGAAAATGAAATTTCCTTTAATTTTTTAGAATTTCTAATGGTTGTGTATCTTTATTTATTGATAAAATAAAGAAATACTTGAGGCTTATGCCCTGGATTGTTTCAGTGCATAAACCCTTGCCTCATATGACTAAACCACCTTATGCCTTTCAAAACTTTGTCACTGAACACAGACAGGAGGGAACAATACCTCCCCAAATGCACCCCTCCCTATGAGGGTAAGAAGTTCAAAGTCATCAACACCCATTTTGTGCCTTCGCAGACGCATATATTCTGTCTCCTTTTTCTCCAAATATTTGAGAAGGTTGTACTGCTCTTCTTCAGATACTTCCGCATCAGCCAGCTTCCTCTCTAGGACCCAACGCCTGAACAGCATAGACGTAATGAGGAATAAAATTTGACAGAAAAAGGCCTTTATTATACAAATATTTTAAAGATAAGCCAACTTGTATGCTAAATTACATGAATTCAAATCTTTGAAACATACTACAGCCAAAGAAGCCTGAGGCATTATTTTAAGATTGTTCTTGTAGAAGGGAATTAGTTTGAACTTTAAACTGATGCAGGAAAATTAGACGTTACCTAAAGAAGTCCCACTTAAAAGGCTGTTGAAATACCTATTGAAAGTATTGCACTATGGCTCTTGATACATTCCCATAGTCTCCATCAGTTGCATCATGCCATATGTTTTTGTTTTTATATAGGTAATATTGATCACTATACATTCTATCATCTAAACTATTGACAATTAACCTAATGAGAAGATGGTGACCATATTTTCCAAACTCAAAACAAAAAATAAATATAATATACTATAGGGAGGCATTTGCTACACCCGTGGGTAAGGAACACCCTAGTTGGAATTCATAGGAGGAGATTGCTTTGACCAAATTTGACCTCATGGATGTGTTCAGCATAGTCAAAATAATAGGAATCGACCCTTGGATCGTAGTTTTTCAACGTAAAAATATGTTTTTTTGAGGTTTGAAAATTTGGCACATTGTAGGCGGTTGATTTTTCAACCCTCGCAAAATCTGATGTATATGTCAGAAAAAAATGATCTAAAGGTCAGTTTCTATTAAACCTAATATGTAGATAACATCTGAAGGGTCAGATGTGCAGAAAAAACTGAAAAAAAATATATTGCAGTTTTTCACTAGGGGGTTCCTTATCCACGAGGGTAGCAAACATTACCCTATATATATATATATATATATATATATATATATATATATATATATATATATATATATATATTGCACAGTTGTGAAGTTCACCTTTTGCTTTTGTTGAACATCAAAAGAGATTTTATTAATTAGCAGCAAAAATAGGTAACAAAGGTATTGAAGAGAAGTAAACAATTCATGCAAGAGGAAGAGCAAGAACAGCAGCAAGTAGACTATTTACTGAAGATGCGAAAAAACAACATTCGACCCAACAAAATCATATGTAAATGTTATCTGCCCCAGGGCACATTAAACTGGTCCAAAGCCTAATCCCACCTTTTTTCAATACAAACCTAATCCCACATTGAATAAACTTAAGCATGGAGTAGTGTCATTCAATGCTTTCAAAATTTCAACTGTTAAATTTCTTCAAACCCTACCAAGTAGCTACCATCTCCAAATGGTCTTACATTTTTTTCCCTGTCACCCTCATCCAGCTATCCAAAAAGAGCTATCAGATACCAGAACTTCATCCCGGTAGCTTCTAATGTTGGGATACCTTATGAAATTAATTTCTGTAACTCTCTATAGAGTTGTTATCCACCTCCATTGTAGCCCAATAATTCATTAAAGGAAATATCCTGCTATGGAATTGCATAGAAATGTCATCTGTGAAGTATGATCTCACCTAAGATTTCGTTAGCTGTGACATAATTTAAGACCTTGACTTTTAAATTGCTCAACCTAAGATAGTTCAAGTCATCACGGGTAGAAATGGTTTAATGCATAATCCAGCTAGGCCCTTTCAACTTTGTCCTTTGAACATTCAAATGTGTGCTTTCATCATGGAACAAATATTGATGTGTCACCTAGATCAATCTTTACCTACATCATCACACTTTATTCAAAAAGGTGTATGATTCATGCCAACCATACAGATAAACATACCCTGCAGTGCTATTTTCAAGAATTCTCATGCTCTAGACATTTAAAAACGATGTCCTTTTTGTGACTGTCGTTTGAGATGTTTTACAATATTTTCAGGGTCCGTAATGTTTCAAGTCCCTCAAAAAGTTGTTTATTAAATGTTTTTAAACTTCTTGCAATGATGTTGTAAGAAATTCAAGAAACAAGGTTAATTTTGGATGCATATAATATATATAAGGTATAAATATATTACTATAATATATACATATGTATATAATTCATAAATGTATAATTAGATGTTCGCTGAGAAAATGAATCTCTTGATATTTTTGCAAACAAACGAAAGTGAATCACATGCTTGCAGTTTTGATTCAGAACCACCTTTACAAACATGAGAAAGTCGTGCCTTAGGAAAGACAATCACGTGATTCACATTCTCAACGGCACAACTTTCTCAAGTGTTCCACTTTCACAGCTTGCAAACGTGCCCTTACTCGTAAATCTGAGACACCAAAAAAAAAAACAAGAAACGGTTCCATAGTAGCAGCAGAAAAAACAGAGTCAAAATACAGCAGTTTCTTCTATAATTAAAAACCTAACGAACCAAAACTGAACCAAGAAAAACAATTAAAATCGCAATCAGAATCATCTGAACAATGCACAATATACAAATCCTTGCCTCTCCTTCCGCTCCTGCAAGCTCTTCATCTGTGCCTTATAGTGGTTCTCAATATACTGCTTTGCAGCCGCGACTTTCTGCTTCGTCATGTTCGAAGGAGCCTCATCACCACCCTGCTTCTGACCATCCTTCCCGCCCTCCATTTCCTCCTTCGCTGAAGCCTTCGCTTTGTCCCTTCTAGGCTGCCATTTCCGAAACCAACTTCTCGCCGATTCCATCTCAGCACCGCTAGCAACAGGCCATCATACCAAAACCCAAAATCACCATTCTTCGCCCAAGAATGGCCCTAGAAACCGAATCTCCACTTAAACCGACTCCGAAATTTCCATCCAAATCCACACTGTGAAGCAAAGAAAATGCAAAGTTTAGTTCATATAAGCCAACCATAAGACTCCAAATTTCCATCAAAATCGCCATCCTAAAATCAGTCAACTCACAAAACCCAGAAAGAGAAGCGGGGCAAGAAAAATTGAAAGCATCACAAGACGAACTCGACAAACAACGAGACGAATTCCCAAACAAACACCGAATTATGCCTTCCAAACTAAACCCTAACGGTCGAAAACAGGCGATAAAACCCATTACAACCCCAAGAAACCCCTAATTAAGAAAATTTTCCATCAGTTCCAATCCATGAAATACTCAAACCATCGCACCGAACGCCGAATTCCCCACGAAACCAACAAAATCCCGCAATCGAAAACTCCAATTCCAACACAAACTAAAACTCATTCCTATAGACGCGCTCAGAAGTACCAAAACGAGCAGAAATTGAATGGGAAAGAAAGAGAAGAAGATACCAAAAGAAACAGGGAGCTACTCCCGCCAAAAGAGCGTTTATCGTAGATCCAGATGATGAGGGGTTGGAAAATCGGGATCGAGACCGGAAATCGTCACCCTGAGATTAGGGCGACGAGAGAGAGAGAGCAGTGCTTGAGTGGAGAAGTAATACGCGAGCGAAGCTTTGGCCCTTTTCTTCTATTTTTTTCCGCTGCTTCGCTCTCCTTCTGAGCAGCTTCCCCCGGGCTCTGGAGCGTGAATATTGATCATAATGCCCTCATTAATTTCATGATATTCCTTTCTTATCCTTAAGTGAAATCACTTTCCTACCCTTTTCAGGTTTTTATTTCTTACCCATGTGATCCCGCGTGTGAGAAAATCTTCCAAGTCATTTTTAAACCACGTTTGAATGCAAAAAAAAAATCGATAAGAAAATGAAATTTTTATATAAGGACTTTTCTAAATGAAAAACTTTTGCTCGTTTGTATGTAATAAAAAAGTTAGGATTGAAAACTTTCCTTCTATTAAAGGGAGCAAAAGAGAGAGAGAGATGCAAAAGAGAGAGAGAGATGAAAATGTAGCCAATGGAATGGAAATGCTTTTAAGGTGAGGGGTTACTCTACCTCTACCCCTTCTAAGTAGAGCAACCTTTTCTACCAAAAAATTGAGTTTTTGGAAAAAAAAATCTTTCATAAATTTTTTTTTTTTTCGGTATGGCGATCCAAAGGCAGTTGTACCTACAAATGTTTGTAATAATCATTAACTCCTATAATTGACCCTAACTAAAGATTTAGTATAAGAAATTCATTATGATAATTAGAGAGTTTTGGTTTTGAAAGAGAAGATAATTAGGGAGATATTGACAGATCCAGCAATCCTTTAGATCAATGTTGTCAGTATCGGGGTGAACTGGTCCATACCTATTAGGGGTGGCAAAACCTGACACGACCCGCCAACCCGCCTCTTAGGCGGGTTCCGGTTGGGCTTAAGCCAACCCATTTAATAAACGGGTTGACCCGCGTAACCTGTTTATTAAACAGGTCGGGTTCGGGTTGGGGGTATGCCAACCCGGCTGACCCATTTAATAAATGGGTTAGGCGGGTGGGTCAACCCGCCAACCCGCCAACCCGACCCATCAACCCGCCAACCCGACCCGTCAACCCGCGAACCTGAGAACCCGTTTACCCGACCCAACCCATTTATTAAATGGGTTGGCGGGTCGTGTCGGGTTACCCGTTTATTAAACGGGTTGGGTTCGAGGTTGAGGTATGCTGACCCACCAACCCGTCGGGTCGACCCGCCAACCCGACACGATTGCCACCCCTAATACCTATTCTCAAGTGAATCGTTTTGAATCGGCTAAAAAATAATTAAAAAAGATTCTCAAGTGGGGGTGTTGTTTAACTTGTGAATAAATGACATTCAAGTGGCCCCTGCTCAAGGCTACCTCTGACATGATTCATGCTCGTTCCGTAGCCCTTAAATGTCACATTAAGGATTCCATTATTGAAATCATTTCATGATTGGGTCCCATCACCTGCAAATTAGTTGTGGTTTTTCTAAAAGAGACAGGATTAGGTAATCAGTCCATCAGAGCTGCCTCTTCACCGTTCATCCTGTGATCATTTTTGGTTTATTTTGTATACTTTAGATGCCCTTCATCATCATCAATGGCTTCAAAAAAATTTGTGGAACCCATCTAAGACAAAAAAAACATGATGGTGTTTGGTAGGCCATTCATTATGTAAATGAACAGTACTAGAGAACAATGTTGTCAGTATCGGTATGGGCTTTGGGCCACCGATTCACCTGTATTCGGCCCGATACCGATACTCAAATGAATCATTCTGTATCAGCCAGAAAAATAATAAAAAAATATTATATGTCAATCAAAACGTGTTAAAACCATTCAAATAATATTAAAATAAAAGAATATTTTTAGTTTTTTTTTTTTTTTTGCATTTGTTTAAAAATAGCTGATTCAGGGGTGAATCATATCCATATTCTGCCGATACTGTGGGCTGATAACACTGCTAGAGCGATCTCTGACGGATTACCTTTAGAGCTGTCTCTGACCTGATCCTCACTCTTTTTTCAAATAATGTTAGGCAAGTAAGTTGTGTTTTTGTGAAATTGATTTTACAAAAATATCTTCTTTTCTTTCTTGGTTGTGGAACCATCTTGAGATTTTGTTCTTGTCAATTTATTGAAATGTTTTATGCAGAAAATGACAATAATCTTTTTGTCATAAATGACAAACTTGGTGACAAGAGATTCTGTCTTTTTGCTTGTATTTCACAGCAAAATTTTCTCTAAGGCTCAAACTTCAAACCCAGCTCTGTTGTGGGATCCAATGATTAAATAACTAGAGACCAAACTACAATGATACCTTCTTAGTTGTAATAGACCAGGGGAAAACCGCCCAGCTTTGTTTGGACTGGGGATGGAGGCCAGATTAGACTTACTCTAACTTCCCGCCTTACCCGGCCCGGCCCGGCCCATCCCCGATCTTCATTAAAGAAAATATTATCATACCCTTATGCATATTATAAAATTATATATATATATATATATATATTTTAACCCTAACATAAATCCTTTATTGAATCTCTCTTTTCTTTTTCTGACGAGCCAAGCTAGTTACTCTTCTTCATTTAACAGTAGCAGCAGCAACAACAACAACAACAATAAAAAGACCGAAAAAATAAGGTTCCACTCTCACCTCGCACAGTTTGAACCAGTAATGGAGGACATGAAGCGGGGATGAAGATTAAAATGAAAACCCATGCAAAGATGGAGGGCAAAATTTTAAGACGGGTTGAGGGTGGATACCTTGTCCTCCGCTCCCACCTAGGTCCACTGCCATCCCTACTTGTAACCATTCTAGTGAAGGTTGAACCATCTTTAGATTAATGACTTTATTTTCATTGTTGCATTTCTTTCTGGTTATTAAATGGTTTATTCCAAACTCATACACCTTAGCCCTTACTAATGCCAGACCTAATGTAACAAATATTGTTGGTATTTTGAAAATATCACAATATATTGCCCCAAATTTTATTGTGATATTTTATAATATATGAGCTATTATTAACTGGGAAAATGAATATTTTGACACATTTTTATAATTTATTTCTTATTAAAATTATAATATTTCTTTTTAAAATTATTTATTTTTGCTAATAAAAATACAAGAAAAACAATTTTCAATTTCTCACGAACATGTACAACTGTTATTTTTGCATTCTTTAATAATATTTTGATACTTTTTAATATTTTCAATAACACTGCATATTTTACCATTAAAATATAAAAACATATTTTTTAATTGATTAAAATATTAGAAAATTTTGTGTTGTTGTGTCTTATTTTCTAGAAAAAATTCAAACTTGCGAGTCCAACCTGTGTCACGTGTCTTCACGTCCAGTTATCTTTGTGATATAACCAGGCAGTTTTTATATGACAGCAAGATTAATGTGTTCTAAGAAAAGTATGGCGGCATAGTGACAAATATCGCAAGATTTATGAAAATCTCACGAGAAATTACTTGAACGTTTTAAACGGTAATTTGTCATGATATATTCAAAATTTCATAATTTTGTCATCAAAACATATAAATATTATGATTTAAATACGATATTTATGTTTTTAACGACTATTTATCATGAAAAAACTGCATGGTTTTCATTTTTAAATATTGTTTATTTATATTTTCTTATAAAAATATTATATATATATATATATATTTTTTGTTACCAAGATTTTGCGAAAAAATGCAAATTTTTCAAAAACATTTCAATTTTTCTTTAGTTTTTGACTATCGATATTTTGCCGTTTTTAACTTTTGTCACTATAACCATAGGCATAAATGTCCCTACCAGGTTTTTCTTGACAAAAGACAACGTTGTGATAATTTTAAAAGTACGTTTCCCATACAATAAAAACTTTGATATTATATGAATTAGAATAAAAATATAAAAAACACAAAAACACAATGATAAATGCATGCTAAAATCACAATTTTGTTAGGAAATTAGCATTTTGTAAAGTATAACTCTGGTTGAAAAAACAATTGAAAAGGATAATTACACTCAACGTAGCAAATGTTTAAAGTGGCAAATTAATGATGGCCAAATTCTTATAAGAAATTGAAAATCTTTGCCCCTTGCTTCATCGACATAAATAAATGAACAAAAAAAAAAAAGAAGAATATACCTGTAAGAAGAAATAAAAATACATAAAAAATAAAAATCACCCTTTTCACCAAAAAATTATAATAAAACATAAATATCATGGCAACATCGTGATATTTACATTTTTTAACAAAAACATACCAAGATATTTTGCCATTTAAAATATCATACTAAAATACCGTGTTTTTCACTTTAGTTTCAAAATACCTCCCGTGCTTGTCACACTTATCATACTTCATCTGCTGATATACTCTAATTTCTATAAATTACAAAAAGAAATCACCTTTGCCGCTTTGAGCAATTTATTTCCAACAAAGGTGGCGGGCTCTTTTGTAATTTAAGCAGAACCGAACCTATCACCACTACAAGGGTATAATCGTAATTTTTTATTTATCGTTGGGTATGATCTGTGGTGACGTGGACAATCGTGAGAAGCCGTGACTAATAATGAATTGGTGCGCCGAAACCTTCTCAGCAGTTAATCCGCGGTGCGGCCGCAAACAAACTCCACGAGCCAATGCCGGCAACCAGTCGGCCGTACCACCGTGACCGGTACGTGGCCGTCCCACTCATTCGCAAGCTGGCCCATGTGGGCCCCCACACAGCCGGCCGTCGCGAGTATTGCGGACCACGCGTTTTTGAGCTAAGCTGGATACTCGCGTACACGTGTCGGGTACAGAGCGTTTCGTGCGAGCGATCGTGGGCCCACCGAAGCCGTGTTGAAAAAATTGCGCGCGGAACGGGGGCGCGGGTCGGCAGGTTTCCGGGTCAAAGCGTTCGGGCGCTGTTGTGGCCCGATAGCGAGTGGATGTGGGCACGGGTCCGACTATCCAAAGTCCATTTTTCTTATTTTTTATAAATCTGTCCATTAGGCCTATAGATTGCATAATGACAAAAGTTATAAGCAGCAAAATATCGGCAGCCTAAAACTAGCAAGAAATGGAATTAAAAAAAAAAACATATTTTTGCTGGCAAAATATCAGCAATAAACAATAAATTAAAAATATGAAAATAACCATTTATAAAAAAATACAAATAAAAATTTTAAAATTAAAAAACATACCCTTTTCATGATAAATAGCTGATAAAAAACATAAATATTGCATTTAAAACACAACCTTGATATTTCGAAAATATTGCCAAAAATTAAAATTAAAGTATAAAACTTTCATGTAATTTCTCAAGATATTTTTGCAGGCTTTTCATAAATCTTGGGATATTTGTCACAATGTTTGTGGAACAGCCAGATCGTGTTAGCTCTTAAAATCAATGTATGTAACAAGGTTTGACCTGAACCATGGTTTTGTTAAGACTGAAGTAGTTATGTGAAGGGTTTTCTACTGGCCTACATGAGCCAAGTTGAGATGAACACAGAACACCCATTGTTAATACATTTTTATGAGCCTAGGTTTAAGTTTTAGGGTTTATGTGGGCTGTATTAGGTTAAAGTTTGGGTCAAAGTCAAAATTAAGTAATAGGTTAGTTTTGTTTTGATAGAGTTTGATAAAAAATCTAGTATGATCAAATGGTGTGAAAAAAAAATTCAAAAAAATAAGAGATTAATCTAGACACCTTAATGAATGCACAAACCAAACTTCAGGATCAAAGGCTTTGTAAATTGAGATAAATAATTAAGATAAGTTTCAGTTTGAAATGGGTTTTGTGCAGGTTGGATTGGGTTTATGAAAAATATACTCGGTTTGTAAAATTTATATCATCCCACAAGGATATTATAAAATTGAGATTTGGTTAGGCAAATCAAACTCAACGATGATCTAATCACTTTCAATTGGCAAAATGAGAGCCCTTAAAAGACGTGAGACAAGCCAAGGGGTATGAACTCACAAGATGGTAAGAGAGAGTGTGAGAGACAAGATTAATTCTTCATTTTTATATCAAATACACCAAAATGATATCTTTTATAGACTTAGGAAGATCTTATGATAACATCACAATTAACAAAGCATATTCAAATAAAAAAACCTAATAAAATTATATTTTGTTATTAAAAATATTAAAAAAAATTTATACAATTTGGTGTCCTCATGTCTTATTTTTCCAAGAAATTTTAAAACTTGCGAGTCCAGCTCACGTCGTGAATCTTTGGGACATAGCTTCATTCTTTTGAACTCAAACACGGTTGAGGGTCTAACCAATTTGAAGACCATTTTAATGGGGGCCATATTTTAATAATACATTGAAGTCATCAATGATACTGGGCTAACACGTAGAACCGGTAAACGAGCTGAACCTTGCAAGTGTTCAAGCTTGGCTCATTATTGTGCCGAACCAAGCTGAGTTCGAGAATGTGCAGAGTATTAAACGAGCCAAGCACGAGCTAGCTTATTTATGAAAAACACATGGTTTTAAATCTGGAAGAAATAGGATTACAAAAAAAAATATGTAAAATATGCTTAAAGTATATTTCTTACAACCTAACACACTTACACGAGTCAAACTGAGCCAAATACCTATTGTTCATATTCAGTTTGTCGAGCCTAGCTATTTTACAATTTCGAATGAGCTCTTTATGAGCCGATCCATGAGTGGCTAGGCTTGTTTCTGAGCCCGATTAACACATGCACACACACACACACACACACAGATGTCAGATCTATGTGGGTTCAGGGCAAGTCCAGCTTGTCACAAGATCCCATTTGGGTGCTACATGGTTGGATATTTGGATTCAAGTTGAACCTGACTTGAATCCTAATGGGTCCAAACCCATATAAAATGTGTTATGATCCTTTTTACCCAATGTACATATGGTTTTTTATTGGATCCAGGTCCTTTTGAGCATTTCCTAACCATGGCTTGGATCATTGCTGCAATTCTTATTTTTTTTATTTCAAGAAACTTTGGTATACTTCAAAAATAAAGAAATGTAAAAACATGTAAAAATTAAAATAAAAAAATGAGTCATATGATAAGATCACGACATACTAAGAACGGGTGAGATTTTGAATTTCTTGCAAATTTATCAGGATTTTTACATAAACATGAATATCCCATGCTAAATTGAAATATACTCAGGGTCCAACTCCACTGGGTTCAGGAGTTGTTAGGGTTTGGTAGAAAATATAGTTCTCTTTAATAGGATAGGGTCTGAGGCTGATTTATGGAGGGTTGATTGGGGACATGTGGGAGCACCTATGGTTGAATTTGAGGGCTTAGATCAGGTCAGGTTAGGAAGTTTTGACTCATGAAAGTTAGGTCAAATTATGCAATTCACAACATGTAGAATATGTTGGTTTTTGAACTGGTTTGAGTCTAAGAGGTGCAATGTGGGTTTGAGCTTAGGTTAAGAATGGTTTGAGTCATTGAGACTTAGAGGGAACTCTTGAGAAGGTCAGATACAAATTCAGAGATCTAGGGGGTCATCTGAGTGCAAAATGGGACAGCAAGGGTTTAACTACCATCGAGCTTGAGTCCAACGTTCACCTTAGCTTAGGCCAAGGTACCAAGGAGGGTCTGATCTAGATGTAGTAGGGTTGCAGAGAGAGTGAAACGTGAGAGAGGTTTTAGAGACCAAGGAGAGAGAGAATCTTAAGGGCTTAGAGAGTTAGAGATAGAGTTAGAGAGACCCTTAGGGCATGAATTGAGAGGGAAGCGATGATTTTGAGAGAGAAAAGAGAGACGAAAGTTCAATTCTATTTTTTAATTCATCAAGACACAAAATAAAGGTATATAGAGAGTGTAGAAGAGTAGTAACACTTTTACACAAGTTACAACTTTTTTCCTAATAAAAATCTAAAAGTAGAAGAAGAATTCTTGATCATACCTTAAAGTTAGACACCCTTAGGTAACATCTCTCAAGCGTTCTTCTAAGAATAGGTAAGGCCTTCACTCTCTTTGTAACCCTATTGCATCAACAGACCCTCCTTGGTTTGAACCTTGGTACCTTGGCCCAACTTAATATGAATGGTGGACTCGAGCTTGGCAGTGGTCAAACCCTTATTATACAATTTTGCACCCAGACGATCCCCTGGACCTTTGGATTGGTAGCAAACTCTCTCAAGAGTTCTCTCTCTAAGTCCCAGTAAGTCAAACCATCCTTAACCTAAGGTCAAACCCATGTTGCATCCCTTAGACTCAAATCGGTTCCAAAAACCCAACCTATTATGCATAATGTGAATTGCAAAATTTGACCTAACTTTCGTAAGTCAGATCTCCCTAACTCAACCTGATATAAACTCAAAATTTCAATCATAAGTGCTCCCACATGTCCCCAATCAACCCTCTAAAAACAGCCTCAAACCATATCCTTATAGAGAGAACCATGTTTTCTACCGAACCCAAAACCCAATCCAGACCCAGTCTGATCCTAGTACCCTGTTGTCTATTCAGGAGCTCATAACTCTCAAACCTAGTGGAGTTAGGTCTTGTAAAAGAAATTCCCCCACTTGTCTATAAGCTTGTCCTAAAAAATCAGTTATTTCTATTTAGCCATTTGAGAGAAATCATGTTTTTCCCAAAACCTGTCAGACCCAAGCAGAACCAATGCTAAACCTAACCCTGTTTGACCTACCCGACCAAATCTAGATCTAGGTTCAAACCCAGACTTACCATGGGCACACTAAGAACATAACAATTGGTATTAAAGCAAACCCTGGTATATTCTCATGCATATTAAGAAGAGTATAGAAAATCCACTGAATAAGAACCCCAAGTTCATCCAAAAGTTCATTGAAGACACTCATGCAACTCTAGGCGGTATCAAAACGTGTATGGTTGTTTTCAAAACCAACCTCCAAACCATTACTGTGTTGATGCAAAACCTTCAAGTGAGCGTGCAAATCCATTAGTTTCAATTTGTTGACAAAGGTGGCAGAGCACATGAGGAAGATTGTGATGAATGAAAGTAGGACAAAGTACAAGCCTCCATTCTTGGGCAACACTCGGAGGACCGACGAGATGGATCAAGGATGCACAATGCGTCTGGTGTTTCTTTTTCATGCCCAATCAAGATTTTGTTTCCTACTTTCTCGGGAAAAGATTGTCATGAGTGGTTATACAAAGCCATGCACTATTTTGTAACCCAATCTATACTAATAGAAATTAGACTAAGATGCACGATATCTTACATTGAAGGTGAGGCCGTTACCATGAACAATGCCTTGCAACCCCTACTTTGTATGAATTTGAGCGAAAAATCATTAAATAGTTTGGACCCTCTCTCTACATAAACCACAATGTAGAGATAAAAAACCTCAAACAAAAGCAGTTGATCCAAGAGTATCAAACAGAATTCGAGGATCTTTGCAATATGTGTGGTGATTGGTTCTGAATCTGCATTTATTGGAGAGTTTGTTGGAGGTCTCCGGGATGACATTTGGGTCGAACTAATGGCCCTAGATTCACAAACCATCAAAGAGTATTTTGTCAAAGTACATGTGATAGAGAAGCTATTGAAAAAGTTAGCCCATGTCAAGAGGCCAAATAGACCCTTGAATGGGTATGGACACTCCAAACCAGTTAGAGATAGTGAACCCAAATCCAAATTGGGTACCAATATCAATACTCAGTTCATCTCCAAAGCCCAAATGGCTGATCATAGGAGCAAAGGCCTTCATTATAATTGTGACGATTAGTGGGTTCTAGGTCATGAATATAAGACCCTAAAAATGTTATCGGTTGCGAAAGATGAGGAGGAAAGTGAACAAGAGTCGAGTGATTTAGCGGATGAGACCAAACAAGGTAATGGTATCTCTTATCATACTTTGGTTGGAGTCTTTGTCCCAAACTCTATGTGTGTTCATGGTCATTGGCACAAGGAGAGTGTCGATGTGCTAATCAACACCAGATCAACCCATAACTTCTTGCAAGAAGATCTTATGCAAACAATGGGTTGTTCAATCAAAGACTAACCACGGTTCGATGTCATGGTGGGAGACAAAAGCCACCTCAAATGCTCATATATGTGCCTGAAAGATGACTTAAATCTTAAAAGACCTATATATGATGCCCATGAAGGGTGCATACATGGTCCATGACATGAGTTGGCTTAGGACCATGGATAAGGTCCAATAGAATTTTAGCCAAATGAAACTGAGCTTTGAACTCGCTGGAGAAAGGGTCTGCCTCAAAGGCCACAAACCCAAGAGAGCTGATGAAATGGGTTTTGAGGAAGCCCTTAAGTTCTATAAAGAGACTCAAGAAGCTCTACTTTGCACAATTACGATGAAAGACCTGTAGGACTAGAGACTTGAGGAAGTGTGTCCCGAAATGCAAGAAATCCTTTATCAATTCAAAGAAGTGTTTATCGAGGCCACCGATTTACCACCCCAAAGGTCCCAAGACCATCACGTCACTCTCAACCCAGATGTTGAACCTGTGAGTATTTGTCCTTACCGGTATGTGCATTCCCAATAGGACAAAATCGGGAGACTTGTCTGGGAGATGGTCAATAGTGGGGTGATCCTGCCTAGTTTGAGTCCTTACTCATCACCAATTCTCTTGGTGCGGAAGAAGGACAACACTTGACAATTTTGTATAGTCTATAGGGCCTTGAATGTCATGATCTTAAAAGACAAGCATCTCATACCCATCATCGATGAGTTATTGAACGAGTTGAATGGGTCTCAAGTCTTCACTAAGATAGATCTATGATCTAGTTACCACCAAATCAGGATGGTGGATGAAGACATTATGAAAACGATATTTTGAACTCATGATGGACAATACGAGTTCTTTGTAATGTCATTCAAGCTGAGCAATGCCCCATACTATATTTCAAAGGGTCATGAACGACATGTTTCCACCCATGCTCCAAAAATATGTCATTGTATTTTTCAATGACATACTAATCTATAGCAAAATGTGGGAGGAGCATTTGGAACATTTGTGGATTGTTCTATAAACTCTAAAGGGCACCAATTCAAGGCCAAGAGATCCAAGTGCAACTTTGGATACTCAAGAGTACCCTACCTTGGCCACATTGTCGACAAACAAAGTGTGAGTGCGGACCCCAAAAAGATTGAAGCAATGCTCTCTTGGCCCAAACAGACAACTCTCAAGGCATTGAGAGGCTTCCTTGGACTCTCCAACTACTACTGGTGGTCTATCAGGAACTATGAGATTATTGTTGCATCCTTAACCACCATGTTGAAGAAAATGCTTTTTGGTGGACTTAGAAATTCAAGGTTGCTTTAGAGCAACTCAAGCAAGCTATGTGTGGGCCACCTATTTTAGCTTTATCCGATTTTTCTAAAGAACTCGTTATTGACATCAATGCTTGTAACAGCGGAACCGCGGTGATACTAATGCAAAAAGCCTACCATTTAGTCTTCATAAGCAAGAACCTCTTCAACTGTGCCAAGGCTCTCTCCACTTACGAGAAGGAAATGTTCATGATCATGTTAGTGCTCAAAAAGTGGAGACCGTATATGCTAGGAAAGCACTTCATGGTTTGCATCGACCACAAAAGCCTTAAATACCTCATAGAGCAGTGAATCACTACCTCAATCCAATAAAAATATGTTGCCAAGATGATGGGGTATGACTTAGAGCTGCAATATATGAAAGGATAAAAGAACTGTGTTGTTGATACCTTGTCCCTACCATTGAAAGAAGCAGGGTTAAAAACTCTCTTGGTTGCATTGGGTGGTGTGCTTGAAGAACTCAATTTGATGGATTTCCTGCCTAGCTGACTAGGCAATGTCCAAGGGGGAGGGGATGATACAGATCCAATTGAACCCGCATTCAAATCGACAAAGATTGGTTCGGATCTTGAAGAATTCGGACCCGCATTTGTAAAAATTATAGCAAGCCATGAAAAAACCAAACCCATAGTGGCATGGAACAAAGCAGATCAAGAAAGACCTGGGTCCATTTTAAAAGGATCTAGATCTAAGGAAGGCTTGGAAGGGCTAGCTACCCTGTGGGGACCACATGGGGGTTGACCTTCCCTTAGGAGGTGCCTAAATGGAAGTGTGGAAGAGTAAAGAGATGCTAGGAATTGGTGTTCATATTTTTTGTTAAGTCAACAAGGTAGAAGAGAGATGATTTTGAGAGAGAGGAGAGATGCAAAAGTTTAAATATATTTATTAATTCATCAAGACACAAAATAAGAGTATATATAGAATGTAGAGGGGTATTAACACCTCTACACAAGTTACAAGTTTCTTCATATTACAAATCTAAAAGTAGAAAAAGAATTCTTGACCATATCTTAAAGTTAGACACTCCTAGGTAACACCTCCCAAGCATTCTCTTAAGAATAGGTAAGGCCTTCCCACACCTAAGCATTACCTTCCAAGGGGAGGTTGACCTCCATATGGGCTCCAATAGGGCTAGCTGGCCCTTCCATGCCTTCTTTGGATCTGGATCCTTCTAAGACGGGGACTAGTATTTCTTGATCTACTCTGTCCAATGTCAATATAGATCCAGGTTCTTCAGAACTTGTTCCAATCTTTCCAATGGAGGTCTGAATTCTTAAGGATTTGAACCAATCTTTGCCAATATTGATCCGAATTCAATTGGACCTGTATCATATTACAAGTGAAACTCATATTATAATTTGAAAACTCTCTCAGCATCCATAGTTATGTTGGACACCTCCAATGTGTGAACTCCCTTGATATCTTTTATATTGGACACATCATCAACCTTGGAACTTGTGCTTGATCTCAATCCCATCTAACGTTTCATTTTGTCTAGATGGATCCAAATATGATCCTTAGCATTCCTCGCAATCACAACAAACTCTGTTGCACGGTGAGTTTGGACCTAAGGTGAGCAAACTAAGCGAAAGTGAGTGGTTATGTGAGGAGATCAACAAGCTGCTCTTCGATAAGAATATATTAAACATAAAGATCACCCTTTACAACTTTATCTCAAATAAAATGCATATCCAGTTCGATATGTTTGTTGCGAGAGTGAGGATAGGGTTGTCTAATAGGTATGTGGCACTAAGGTTGTCACACCAAATAGTTGAAGGCATGGGGTGACAAAACCCCCAATTCATGCATGAGATAGCCAATCCATGTAATCTCAACAACGACATTGAAAATGACATGATATTCAACTTCTGTGCTAGAGCGAGCAACAACTAATTTCTTGCAAGAGCTTCAGGAAATTAAACTACGTCTAATAAAAACCGCATAGGCACTAGTGGACTTGCGATCATCAGGGCACCTTATAAACCACCAGAGCAAGGAAAAAAGACAAAGCTAGTAAGAAGCCATAGTGAATAGTACCTTCTAAATACCGGAGGATCAATTTGATTGTAATCTAGTGATCCTGAGTAAAGCAATACATAAACTAACAAACCTTATTTATAATGAAAGCCAAATCAAGACGAGTGAGAGTCAAATATTGGAGTGCATCGACTATACTGCGATACAAGGTAGGATCTTTGAAGGCATCACCCGTGAGAGCATAGAGACATGAGTTAACTGCTAAGGGTGTAGACACCGGTTTGGCACTCACCATAATGGTGTGATAGAGGTCTAAAATATATTTCTTTTGAGTAAGCATTAAACCACCGAGGGTAAAGGACACTTCAATGCTTAAGGAAAAAAATAAAAACACCCAAATCTTTTAAAGCAAAAGCTTTATTTAAGCAATCAACCAATAAGAATATCATCGATATAAATAAGAACAAGGAGTGTGAGAAAGCTATTATTGAAAACAAAAATTGATGAGACCTCCTTAGATTCATGAAAACCCATAGTGACATGACAAGAGCTAAGCTTGTGGAACCACACACAGTAGAGCATGTTTAAGGTCATACAAAGCATTATGGAGACGAAAAACATAATGTAGTCACTAAGGATCCTGAAATCCAGAAGGCTAGATCATATACACTTCTTCTTAAAGAAATTTATTTAAGAAGACATTATGAACATCAAGTTGATAAACTTTTCACTGAAAACTAATAGCTATAGAGAAAACCAAACCAAATGGTAGTGGGTTTGACAGCATGGCTAAAGGTCTCAAAGTAATCAATACTGTAACAAGGCGAGCTTTGTAGCATTCAAGAGAGCCATTCACCTTCTTTTTAATTTTATAGAACCATTTGCAGCCAATTACATTTTGAGAAGGATGTGGAGGGACAAGAGACCATATGTGGTTCTTTAAAAGGGCATCATATTCATCGGCCATTGCACTGCACCATCTATGTTCTTTGTTCACGTTAGCAAACAAGGTAGGTTCAGGGTCAACATATAGTATGATCATAAGGGTTTACAGAAGTAGATATTTGGTAGGAAAATAACATTTAGGTTTAAGTGTGCCATCCTAATAATAGGTGATCATGAAATGAGTGCTGGTGGGCTATTAGGAGCAAGTGAACAGTATGGAGTAGGTACAGTGGGCATAATAGTAGGTACAACCAGATGTATAGGTAAGGACACATGTAGTTTAGTGGGAACTCATTAGGAGGGTTAAACAAATTGTTCAGTGGGAAACTCACTAGAAGAAAGGGAAACTGGTCCACTTAGAGTAATGGGAACTACAAGGCACTCGGTTGGCCTAAGGGGGATAACTTGTTAAAGTGTTTGTTTGCATGAAAAGTATGATTCATTAAATATGACATGTCAGGAAATAATAAATTTCTTATTTTTGGGATCAAGACATTAATATCCCTTATGTTGATTGCTATATATAGCCCAAGAAAACACTTATAACATATTTAAAGTCCACCGTATCATGAATATACAAACGTAAACATGGATAACAACCATATTTAAAAATCTTGAGAAAAGTGTAATTAGGTGGCTTCTTTAGTAGAACTTCAAGATGACTTTTTTTACCTGTATTTGGAGATAGGAGTCAATTGATCAAATAAACTGCAGCATGCATAGCGTATGACTAGTAATTTTGATGAATTCCTGATTGAGCCATAATAGTGAGGGCAATATCGATAATATGACAATGCTTTTTCTTTGAGCTCTCATTTTGCTCGTAGGTGTGGGAACAATAAATTTGGTGTCCGATGCCACACAAATCCAGATATTGAGCTATGACTATACTCTCTACCCCAGTTAGTGTGAAAGAATTTGATTTTTCTGTCTATCACATTCTCCACATGCACTTTAAATTTTTGAAAGGTAGTTAATGCATCAAATATATTTTTCAGCATGTATATTCTAGTATATTTTGAATACACATCAATAAAATGAATATAATATAAAAAACCATTATAAGAAATAATGAGTACAGGACTCCAAATACCATAATAAACTATATCCATTGGTTTATAAACAATAATAGAAGAAGAAAAAGAAAGATTATGACTCTTCTCAAGTTGACATGCCTCACAAACTTCACTCAAAAAACTTTTATGAAAGGGTAACCCAAACTTCTTCACTATCTGTTGCACTATTCTAAGGGACAAATGTCCCAATCGCTGATACCATCTCTCCAACAATTGCATGCCTGTTCCTTTCCATGGAAATCTAATAGAGACCATTTTTACTTGTGCCTTTGATAAGGACCTTCCCTCAATAATCCAAATGAAATTCAAAAGACATGTTATTATCATGAAAACATTTATTTACTGAGAGGAGATTTCTCTTTATATCAGGCACATGCAAAATTTCATTACATAAGAAACAAATCATAACAAAAAATAGAAGGAGATCCAATGTTTTTGATATTCAAACCTTAGTCATTACCAACTTTTACTGAATCAGGTCTATGATATTCAGATTAAATGGATAGATTGGTCATGTCATTGGTGACATGGTGGATGGCTCCCGAATCTGGGAACCAACTGTCATCTCTGTATGATAGTGCTTGGGTTGTATGTTTGAGGTGGACCAGATTGAAACTTCTAAGAGAACTGCAGACACTACTTAGATGAGTGACCTGGTATGCCATAAATTTGACACACTGCTTTGTCTGGTTCTGAACGATTTTGAGAAAAGTTAGATCAGTTTTGACCATGACTACCTTGATTTCTGTCATAGCCACAACCTCGCCCATGATTTTGATATCCTCCTCCATGTTTTTGTTTTGTTCTTATAAAAGTTTTTGCCCCGATTTTCTTGACGTTGGGATATATTAAGGGAGAGATTTTCATTGAGTGATGGACTTTCTTGCTTTAAAGCTTGAGCCTCATGTACTAACAAGTCATTGTAAAGATCACTTGATGTAGTTTGTTTGTCACGAGTTATAATCAAAGTCTTAATTAAATTATATTTTGATGGTAGACGCTTAAGAATTTGCATGACTAATGTTGGGTCCAGCCCTATCCCTCATTAATGGTATGGGGAAGTGGATTAGCCACCCACTTGTCATTAATGCAGAAGAAGTTGAAGGGTTAGCCCTATCCCCTCATTTAATGATGTGGGGAAGTGGAATAGCCACCTAACTCCTATTAATGCAGGAAGTTGAAGGGTTAAAACCCCTTCGGTTTCTGGAATAAGTCTAGAAGGCTCACTTCTAGGAGGTTCATATCTAGAAGACTCTATGCCATCTATAAATAGGGGTGTAGAGGTTGTGTACTTGATAAGAGAAGGGTAGAGTGGCTGTGTACAGTGTGCAGAGAGAGAAGGAGTAAGAGAGAGAGTAGAAAGAAGAAAAGGAAGGAAGAAGGTTCGTCACCACGCATTGATCCTCAGAGAGAGGTGTTGGTTGTGGTGTGAGCTTTGACTCGGGTTGTGCACCCGAGAGGTAATCTTGTATTTATTTCTTCCTGTGGTTTCTTTGTTGTTATTATCTTTAGCTTTGGGCAAGCTATTGGAAGTTGTACTCTCTACATTGTACTCTCTACTTTCATTATAGTGGATTATTCTCTCCGTGCCCCATGGATGTAGGTCGTGTTGACCGAACCACGTAAACCCTTGTGTTGTGATTTGATTGTGCCTTTGTTAGATCCTATATTGCTTCCGCATATTTTTGTTATCTTAATTCCTCTACAAGTGGTATAAGAGCTGGTTCGTGGAAAATCATGTCTTCTAAATCAGTTAGCTCTAAGTTTGAGGTGGAGAGGTTTGATGGCAAATGAAACTTTTCCTTATGGCAAAGAAGGGTGAAAGCTCTACTTGCACAGCAAGGGTTGCACAAGGCTCTTGTCGGGAAGACAAATAAGCCAGAAAGCATGACCGATGATGAATGTGATGATCTTGACTTGAGAGCTGCTGGTGTGATTGAGTTGTGTCTATCAGATGAAGTCATGTGTAACGTGATGGAAGAGAGGACAGCAGCGGGATTGTGGTTGCGGCTAGAGAGCCTCTACATGACCAAAAACTTGTCCAACAAGTTATACCTCAAGAAACAACTTTATAGTCTTCGTATGAAGGAAGGTACTCCCATTCTTGACCATCTTAGTGTGTTTAATAAGATTATTGCTGGTCTATTTAGTCTGGATGTTAAACTTGAAGATAAGGATAAAGCTTTGTTGTTACTAACCTCATTGTCACCATCTTATGAGCATCTTGTGACAACCATAATTTATGGAAAAGAAACATTGGATATGGAAGAGGTCACAGGTACGCTCATTTCCAATGAAATTAGGAGAAGACCATCACCGAATGAGGATTCTGGTGAAGGATTGATGGTGAGTTCATCCAAAGGCAGGGGTCGGTCAAAGGACAGGAAAAATGACCACAGATATAGGAGCAAGTCCAGGTCAAGGAAGGACATCACTTGCTACAATTGTGGAAAGAAAGGGCACTTCCAGAATCAGTGCAAAGAGCCAAAGAAAAATCAGAAAAAAGGGAAAGAGACAGAATCATCAGAAACCAAAGAAGATACCACAGCCATAGTTGAAGGTGAGCTTGTGATTTTGTCTACTACTAATGATTCATGTATCTGTGTATGTCAGGATACAGATTGGGTCATAGACACAGGAGCCTCGTACCATGCCACACCATAGAGAGAATATTTCAGTACATACAGGACAAGTAATTTTGGTGTTGTCCGAATGGAAAACACAGGAACGTCAGAAATTGTAGGTATTGGAGATATTCATCTCCAGACCAATCTTGGGTACATGTTGGTGCTCAAGGATGTCAGACATGTTCCAGACTTGAGGTTGAATTTGCTTTCAGTAGGAAAGCTTGATGAAGATGGCAGAAACAGTGTTTTTAGCCAAGGACAATGGAAACTCAGCAGCGGGTCATTGGTTCAAGCCAGAGGAAAGAGATGTTGTACTCTTTACAAGATGCAAGGCAAGGTATGCAAGAGACAGTTAAATACAACTGAAGACTCTTCTATTGATTTATGGCACAGTCGATTAGGCCACATGAGTGAGAAGGGCTTGCAGATTCTTGCTAAGAGGGAGCAACTCCCAGAGTTAAAAGGTACACGTCTAAACCCGTGTGTTCATTGCTTAGCTGGTAAGCAACATAGAGTATCCTTTGTTAGAAATGCCTTTCATAGAAAATCTCACATTCTGGAGTGAGTTTATACTGATGTTTGTGGTCCTCTAAGAACAAAAACTGTTAATGGTTTTACTGATGTGAAAACTTTCAGTGGTGCACTCTATTTTGTTACTTTTATAGATGACTTCTCCAGGAAGGTTTGGGCATACCCTCTGAAAACCAAGGATCAGGTTCTTGATGTATTCAAGCAATTTTATGCCATGGTTGAGCGAGAAACAGGAAAACAACTGAAATGCATCAGGTCAGATAATGGTGGCGAGTACATAGGTCCATTCCATAAATATTGTAAAATTCATGGAATTCGCCATGAGTTGACAGTTCCAGGTACTCCACAACACAATGCAATTGCAGAAAGGATGAATCGTACAATTGCAGAAAGAATCAGGTGTATGCTTGCACAATCCAAGCTGCCAAAGAAATTCTGGGGCGAGGCCTTAAGGACAATAGTTGATGTGATCAACTTGTCTCCTGCTCATGCCTTAGCAAATGATGTTGCAGATAGGGTATGGTCAGGAAAGGATGTGTCTTACAAGCACCTGAGGGTATTTGGATGCAGGGCATTTGCACATATCCCCAAGGAGGAGAGGTCCAAGCTTGATGATAAGATGAGGCAATGCATTTTTCTGGGATATGGTGATGCCGAATTCGGCTACAGGCTATGGGATCCAGAGAAGCAGAAGGTACTCAGATCCAAAGACGTGGTATTCTTTGAAGACCAGACATTTGAAGATATCAAGAAAGAGGTGTCAATTCAGACTTCTGCAGGTGGATCTATCCACTTAGATCTAGTTACTTTTTCAGTGGCACAAGTTGAAGGAAGAACAGTGCAGGAAGATGATGCATAGGCGGATGTTGATTCACCCGCAGACCATGTTGAGCAGGAAGAAGTTAGAGAACAACCTCTTCCAGAACCCCAATTGAGAAGATCTTCCAGAGAGTCACAACCTTCCAGAAGGTATTCTCCACATGAGTATGTGATGCTTACTGATGCAGGTGAACCAGAGAGTTACCGGGAAGCACAAGAGTGTGAGCAGAAAGAGCAATGGCTAATAGCTATGCACGACGAGATGGATGCATTGCAGAAGAACCACACTTATGATTTGGTGGAACTACCAGAAGGCAGAAAGGCCTTGAAGAACAAGTGGGTTTTCAGGTTGAAGACTCAAGAACAATGCTCTCAACCAAAGTACAAAGCTAGATTGGTTGTGAAAGGCTTTGGTCAAAAGCAAGGTATTGACTTTGATGAGATTTTCTCTCCTGTTGTTAAAATGTCTTCTATTCGTGTTGCTCTAGGTATTGCTGCTAGCCTGGACTTGGAGATTGAGCAGCTAGATGTGAAGACTGCCTTCCTCCATGGTGATTTGGAGGAGGAGATATACATGGAGCAACCAGAAGGCTTTAAAGTCAAAGGTAAAGAAAATCTTGTATGCAGGTTGAAAAAGAGCTTGTATGGGCTGAAGCAAGCTCCAAGACAGTGGTACAAGAAATTTGATTCATTTATGGCTGAAAATGGATACAATAGATCGACTGCAGATCATTGTGTCTACATAAAATGGTTCGGTGAGAATTTTATTATTCTCTTGTTATATGTTGATGATATGCTTATCCTTGGAAAAGATATGTCTATAATTGACAGGCTTAAGAAGGAACTGAGTAAGACCTTTGCAATGAAGGACATGGGGCCAGCAAAGAAAATATTGGGCATGCAGATCTCTCGTGATAGAAAAACCAAGAAGATATGGTTATCACAGGAGAAATACATCGAAAAGGTGTTGGACAGGTTCAATATGAACAATGCAAAGCCAGTTGGTTCTCCTTTTGCAAGTCACTTTAAGCTGAACTCGGAGCAGAGTCCATCAAGTGACGAGGAGAAGGAGAAAATGAAGAAAGTTCCTTATGCTTCAGCAGTCTGAAGCTTGATGTACGCGATGGTATGTACGAGACTAGACATCGCATATGCAGTAGGTGTTGCTAGTAGATTCCTTGCAAATCCAGGAAAAGAGCATTGGGCAGCAGTAAAGTGGATCTTTAGATATCTCAGAGGGAGCTCCAAAGTTGGTTTAAGCTTTGGTGGTGGATCACCTGTCTTGACATGTTACACAGATGCAGATATGGCTGGAGATATTGATACGAGGAAGTCCACATCTGGTTTTGTACTCACTTTTGCAGGGGGAACTGTGTCATGTCAGTCAAAATTGCAAAGGTGTATTACTTTGTCTACTACTAAGGCAGAGTACATTGCTCTTACAGAAGCTTGCAAAGAGATGTTGTGGATGAAAAGATTCTTGATGGAGTTGGGTTTTGAGCAAGACAAGTACTTGGTGTACTGCGACAGTAGGAGTGCCATTCATCTCGCCAAGAATCCGAGTTTTCACTCAAAGTCAAAGCATATAGATATCAGGTACCATTGGATCCGAGATGTGTTTGAGAAAAATTCGCTTCATCTTGCAAAAATCTCCACAAATGATAATGGTGCAGATATGCTGACAAAGGCCTTACCGATGGAGAAACAAAATACATGTCGGGAACTGGCCGGCATGAACTTCAATTGATTAGTTGAATTGAAGTATCCCCTAGGGCTGGAGGGGGAGATTGTTGGGTCCAGCCCTATCCCTCATTAATGGTATGGGGAAGTGGATTAGCCACCCACTTGTCATTAATGCAGAAGAAGTTGAAGGGTTAGCCCTATCCCCTCATTTAATGATGTGGGGAAGTGGAATAGCCACCTAACTCCCATTAATGCAGGAAGTTGAAGGGTTAAAACCCCTTCGGTTTCTGGAATAAGTCTAGAAGGCTCACTTCTAGGAGGTTCATATCTAGAAGACTATGCCATCTATAAATAGGGGTGTAGAGGTTGTGTTCTTGATAAGAGAAGGGTAGAGTGACTGTGTGCAGTGTGCAGAGAGAGAAGGAGTAAGAGAGAGAGAGTAGAAAGAAGAAAAGGAAGGAAGAAGGTTCGTCACCACGCATTGATCCTCAGAGAGAGGTGTTGGTTGTGGTGTGGGCTTTGACTCGGGTTGTGCACCCGAGAGGTAATCTTGTATTTATTTCTTCCTGTGCTTTCTTTGTTGTTATTATCTTTAGCTTTGGGCAAGCTATTGGACGTTGTACTCTCTACATTGTACTCTCTACTTTCATTATAGTGGATTATTCTCTCCGTGCCCCGTGGATGTAGGTCGTGTTGACTGAACCACGTAAACCCTTGTGTTGTGATTTGATTGTGCCTTTGTTAGATCCTATATTGCTTCCGCATATTTTTGTTATCTTAATTCCTCTACAACTAAATCATGGTCATCCATAGGCTTGCTAGCTACTACAAGTTAGTAGGGGATATTTCTAGCCTCAAAAAATTATTCATTTATATTTTTTGAATCCTTTTTTAGGTCTTTGAAACGACTCTTTAATTGGAGAATTAGAGACCACTAATGAGCAACATAAGACTTATTCAGGGTATTACAAACTTCAAAAGAGATCCAAAGACCCACTATTTTGCTATAAATGGGTTCTGACAGAGAAGGAATCAACCAACTCAATAAGAGTTGGTCTTGCCTTTGCCATAAGGCATATTTAGGATTAAGTTCCTAGAGCCTGTTGTTTCCTGAATCTATAAATTTTGGTGGACATGGCTTAGATCCGTCAAAATATCCCATCAATTCATATGAGTTTAGGATCAACATTCCCAAAGTTGATAGTTCTCTAAGGTAAGTTTTGTGAATAGAGAATATTGAAGATTGGACAAGGCTGGAGGATTAAACAATGAAAAAAAAAACATGAACCGACAGATGACCTGCTCTTGTAGTCTAGGACGATGAAGAGGACATGATGACGATGACTCCATGAAAGATCTTGTTATAACTCTGATACCATAACAGAGAATACAAAGCACAATTTAACATGGTTTGGTCAATGGACCTACATCTACGATCTTAGTCACTCCACACAAAAAATTGTGTATGAGGTGTTTTCCTAGATGCTTATTTATAAAGTACATGAGATGAGAGTCCTGTTCAATATATTACCTAACAGGACTTGTGTTACCCTTGATGACCTATTACAAGTGGGTCTCATGTTACAATTAAGAAACTTGCTCTCAACATCCATACTCATAGTACAGTTGGACACCTCCAACATGTGAACTTCCTTGATATCTTCCTTATTAGATGCCTCAATCTATTACAAGTGGGTCCTCATACGTATCCAACTTTGATCATATAATACAAATCCTGGGTTGTAACTGAATATTGTGATATCAAACCGGAAAAAGTTGGTTGAACTACACATTGTTTGGTACGAGACAAAGCAAAAAAGGATCAATTCAAACTACGTTCCAATTTGCATATAGTAATCTAGATCTAGATCAGGTTACGACAATACCAAACAGGGGAAGTACTGAAATGAAATGGGGATCTTCGAAACACGAGCTTTGATTAACAAGAGCAAGTGTCAAGAATGACACTAAAGCATAACCCTTAAAAAGGGTATAACTGGAAACAAAATAAAAATAAAAATGTATTCTTTATTGATATGAAAAACCAATTGCTTAAGAAGCATTGGAGTAAAATACAAGAGGGGCTGCACCCCTTTATATACACAGCTGAAAGAGGACTCAATAGAGCTGTTGGGCACAGTCCAACAGCTCTATTGCTAGTCAAGTCTGGACAGGACTTGACTAGCAACAGTCATTCTAGTTCAAACTGAACTAGATGACATAAAGACAAAAAATAAAAATAAAGGAAAAAAAATACAGAAAAGAAAGAAATTAAAAATGTATTTATATATATATATAATAATATAATATTATTATATATACATATATGTACAGTTTTACATTTTAACACTCCCCCTCAAACTTACGGTACAATGAGCGAAAGTTTGTCTAAGAGAAAGTGAAATCGGGGAGCAGCGAGAGGCTTTGTAAAGAGGTCTGCTAACTGATATTCTGAAGTGACATATGGCAGATCAATTATCCCGTGTAGATATTCCTCTCTGACGTAGTGACAATCCATTTCGATGTGTTTGGTGCGTTCGTGGAATGTTCTGTTACTGGCAATGTAGATCGCACTTTTGTTGTCACAACACATTTGTGAAGCCTTTGTTGCTTCAACTCCCATGTCAGCAAGCAGTCGTCGGAGCCAAACTACTTCCATGGTCGTGGTTGCCATGGCTCTGTATTCAGCTTCGGTGGATGAGAGAGATACCTTCTGCTGCTTTTTACACCTCCACGAGATTAATGATTCCCCTAAAAAGACACAAAAGCCAGTGGTTGAGTGTCTGTTATTGGGATCACCTCCCCAATCAGCATCAGTATATGCAATTAAATCAAGAGAAGAGGAGGAAGATAAGAAAAGTCCTCGTGAAAGAGAGGACTTGATGTATCTGATAATACGCATGACTGCTCCCATATGAACAGAAGTAGGAGCATGTTGAAATTGACTTGCTGTATGAACAGCATGTGCTATATCTGGTCTGGTAATGGATAGATAGGAAAGTGCCCCGACAAGCTGTCTGTAAGGAGTAGGGTCTGCAAGAAGTTCTCCATCATCAATCTTCATTTTAACATTAACAACTTCTGGAGTGTCAACTTTCTTATCATCAGTAATACCAGACCTGAAAACAATATCAAAAGCAAATTTAGTCTGAGATAATAAATATCCTCTAGGAGAATAAGCAACTTTAATGCCTAAAAAATATCTTAACAAGCCCAAATCAGTCATTTCAAAATGAGATTTAAGAAGTGTTTTGATTGTTTCAACTCCCTGTTTATCGCTTCCGGTGATGATCATATCATCCACATAGAGAAGAAGCACAATGATCCCTGCATCAGAATTCTTAATAAACAAAGCAGTGTCAGTTAAACAGAATTGAAAACCAATATCAATCATAACACGACTAAACCTATCATACCAAGCTTTTGGTGCTTGTTTAAGTCCATAAAGAGCTTTTTCTAAGCGAAGGACTTTACCCTTAGGAATACTTAGACCAGGAGGGGGTTCCATATATACTTCTTCAACTAGCTTTCCATTTAAAAAAGCATTTTTGACATCCATTTGAAAAATAGACCATTTTTTGATAGAAGCTAAGGCAATTAAGGTTCGGACAGTAGTCATACGAGCCACCGGAGCAAAGGTTTCTTCATAATCAATCCCATATTCTTGGGCATAACCTTTGGCTACTAAACGGGCTTTATATCTTTCAAGAGTACCATCACTCTTGGTTTTAATTTTATAAACCCATCGACATCCTATAGTTTTCTTCCCTGGAGGAAGATCTTGAATATTCCATGTAGAAGCCTTTTCAAGTGCATCTAATTCAACTTTCATGGCTTCTATCCATTTGATATCATTTTTTGCTTGAAAATATGTGGATGGTTCTTCATATGAGTGAATTAATGCAATAACTGCCCTATATGTGGGTGAGAAAGACTCGTATGATACAAACTTTTCTGGAGGCCTCGAGATTCGGGATGATTGTCTAGTTGGAATGTTAGAATATTTCTCAAGTGCACATGGAGTATTAGACTCTTGTCGCCTGGAATATTGAATACTAGTATCTCTATGAACTTCTTCATTTTCAACATTAAGATCAATAATTCTTGGATCATCATCAAAGTTATAATCAAGGTCATATTCATCAGATGTTGATGTTAGATCTAGCAAAAAGGAGTACTCAGTGACGTCTTTTAATTTTCTAAAATCAAAGAAGCTCTCCTTTTCAAGAAAGGAAACATTTCTAGACACATATAGTTTATTATTTTTGAAGTCAAAACATCTATAACCTTTCTGGTTTTCAGCATATCCTAAAAAGGCACAGGGAATCGCACGAGGGGAAAGTTTATCATTTTTGTCAGTAAATATGAAACATTTGCACCCAAATATTCTTAATCTAGAGTAGTCTGGAGAAATGTTCATAAGTTTTTCAATGGGAGTGATATTTTGTAACGAAGAAGATGGCATCCTATTAATGAGATAGGTGGCAGTTAAGGCAGCTTCTGCCCAAAAGTCTTTAGGGACTTGATTTGCTATTAATAAAGTTCTAGTGGTTTCTATAATATGGCGATGTTTTCGTTCTGCCAGTCCATTTTGTTGAGGTGTATAAGGACAAGATCTTTGATGTGTGATGCCATGCAATTTAAGATAATTTTGAAAATCTGTGGATAAAAACTCTCCCCCTGAATCTGTGCGAAAAATAGTAATATCATTTTGAAATTTGTTTTTAACCATATTATGAAAAGTTTGAAAGTATGAAAATAATTCAGACTTATGTTTGAGAAAGTACATCCACGTATGTCGGGAGAAATCATCGACAAAAATAACATAGTAAACAAATCCTCCTTTAGAAATTACTGGTGCAGGACCCCAAACATCCGAGTGTATTAATTCAAGTGGTCTTGAAGAGAAAAAGGTTCTGTTCTGAAATGGTAATCTTTTCATTTTGCCGAGAATACAATCTTTACAATCAAATGATTCAGAGTTACAAAATTTCCCTAGATTTGGAAAATGTTGGATTTTGGCTATATGTGGGTGACCAAGTCTCTTATGCCACAGTTCCAACTCTATTTTTTGAATATTATAACAAAAAGCTTTCTTCGGCATTTCCAAAAAATCCATGTAATAGAGTCATCCTTCTCTATGGCCTTCCCCAATCAGCTTGCCTGACTGGCGATCCTGTACCCAACAACCATGAGAAGAAAAAGAAATATTACACCCATAATCAGAAATTTGAGATACAGATAAAAGATTTAAATTTAATTTGGGAACATGTCTAATTTCTGGAATAAAAAATTTTTTTTGTTTTATAAATTTTTTCAAAATCTCCTATTCCTTCTATTTCAAGAGAAGTCCCATCAGCAGTAAAGACCTTTGACACACTTGTTTTATTTTTAACACATTTGGATAGACTTTGATTATTTGGGGTCATATGAAAAGATGCACCAGAGTCAAGAAGCCAAGAAATTTTACCTAAATCAGAAAAAGATGAGGCTGCTGCGCCGGTCGAAGCTTCAGATGAGGAAGAGGCACCTTTGATGAGAGGCTGAAGGATCTCCATTAGTTGGGCCAGGGAAACTGGTGCATCCTGATCTTTAGGCTCCGATCCAGCAATTGCAGCTCTTTTTTTCTCTCAGCTCCTTAAGTTTGGGACATTGTGGCCTGTAGTGTCCCGGTTCATGACAGTGATGACAAATAACTTTCTTCTTATCATAGTCACCATTTTGTCGGTTAAAGTGAGGAGGCCTATATGATCGAACATGATTCCCTGGTCTAGACACGGCTAAAACGGAATCATCTTCAATTTTTAAAGAACCTTTCCGGAGACGATTTTCTTCCATTGTTAACTCTTCAATAGTTTCAACAATAGAAGGAATTTTTCCCCGGTGAAGTAGGGCCGATTTAGTGGTTTCAAATTCCGGCCTTAATCCAGTGATAAACTGGTAAAAATGTTCAACATCGAGTTGTTTCTGACGAAGCTCGATGTCTTCGGCACAATGCCACTTTGGTTCTAAAAGGGAAAGTTCTTCCCAAAGTTCGGACAACCCATTGTAATATTCACGAATAGTTTTGTCTCCTTGTGTCATCATTCGAACTTTTTCTTGGAGGTTGCACACGTGTGCAATATCTTTAAGGGAATACATATTCTTAAGGTATTCCCATGCCTTATCGGCATGATCAAATTTGGCAAGACTTGAGCATTTTTTAATGTCAACGCTATTGATAAGCCATGACATTATCTTCGCATGAGATATTCTCCATTCTTTCCATTTCTTCTCGTATGAGGCAATAGCCTTGATTTTCTCTTCTTCCGATAGAGGGACGTCTTTATCTCCCTCCTTTTTAGTAAGAGATAGCTTAGGTTCCGAATCGGAACCATCCACAATCCCCCATAAGCCTTTTCCCCATATATGGTGCTTCATGATTGAAGCCCATGTTACATAGTTCGTATCGCTTAGTTTCATAGGCATGATGGTGACTTTATCATTGTCATCCATCGATTACAAGGAGAGAAAGAATAGGGATAGAAGAGAAACAAGAAGGAAAATGAGAAAGAAAGAAAAAAAAAACAATACAACAAGATGTGAAATCTTCTCCAATGAAGTGATAAAACACTTCTCTTCAAGTGGCGAACACTTTTGCAAACGGGCACAGAAACCGAGGCAGCTTTTCCTCAAGATTTAGTACTTCCGCGGCTCTGATACCATGAAATGAAATGGGGATCTTCGAAACACGAGCTTTGATTAACAAGAGCAAGTGTCAAGAATGACACTAAAGCATAACCCTTAAAAAGGGTATAACTGGAAACAAAATAAAAATAAAAATGTATTCTTTATTGATATGAAAAACCAATTGCTTAAGAAGCATTGGAGTAAAATACAAGAGGGGCTGCACCCCTTTATATACACAGCTGAAAGAGGACTCAATAGAGCTGTTGGGCACAGTCCAACAGCTCTATTTAGAGCTGTTGGAATGTGTCAGTCCAACAGCTCTATTAAGAGCTGTTGGACTGTGTCAGTCCAACAGCTCTATTGCTAGTCAAGTCTGGACAGGACTTGACTAGCAACAGTCATTCTAGTTCAAACTGAACTAGATGACATAAAGACAAAAAATAAAAATAAAGGAAAAAAATACAGAAAAGAAAGAAATTAAAAATGTATTTATATATATATATATAATAATATAATATTATTATATATACATATATGTACAGTTTTACATTTTAACAAGTACCAGGTCTTAAAAGAAAGGAATGACCATAAGTAGGGATATAAACAGTTCCAACTCGGGTTTGATCTAGACATTACCTAGTCCCACTTAATCAGATCTAGCATAATCGGATGCAGGGTGGGCTGGGGATTAACCAAAACCGAATCTAGAATTGACTTGCTACAAATCCAAGATTTAAATGTATTTGGTTTCAGATTTTAGTCACATTTGTACTTTTCTCGGATTCAGAATCAGATTTGGATGCAAAACTTGATACTAAAGACAGGTCTGGATATTTTCCAACCACGGCGGGTTTGGCTACCGAGCGATCACAAATAGATTTGGATTTGTTCGGATATCCGACATGAATCCTAACGATTTACATGCTTCAAACCAGTTGCATCCCTTGTTGAACCAAATGATCTGTTTCTGGAAAAGCTCTCGAAAGTCATGACAGCAAGGTGTGTATGCAGAAGAATGTTTGTTAGAGAGCAAGAAGCCATTTGCATCAAATGGATGGCCGTTATACCAAGACATCAATATTATTTTTGAGCAAGGCAGTGCATATAGTCATCAGTGACAAGCGTCTAATCCGGCAAAATGATGGCAGCCAAATTCCCGTAAAAATTAAAAAATTTCATGTTTCTTGCATTTTTATTGACAAGACATCGTTATTATTTTTGTAAGAATAAACAAAAAACACATATAAAAATAGATTTACCTGCTTTCTTTGCACACAAAAAATAGCTTATAATATCGTAATTATCATGATAATTATGTTTTAATGAAAATACCACAGTATTTCACTATATTTTGGAATTCAAATCAGTGTCTTAAAATATCGGAGTTTTTTTTTTCTCGATATTTTGAAAATATTGCTGATATTTGTCACACTAAATGTAAGCTTCTTAGATCAACAAGGCAGAAACAATGAGGAGGATCAAGTTGTCTACCACCCGCTAGATAACCCATGTGAATCGGCATTTAATTAAGAGCGTGGACTTTGTAGGACCAGTGAATCCACATGGAATGGTCAATAGAACAGGTAAATACCATCTTAGTGACAGTTTTCTTCCACGCAATGGAAGGTGCAGCTGCTCTGCAATCTGAATTAGACAATGTCACATCTTTGTGAACTGTTAGCCATTGTTGGTACAATATATTATTCATGCCTCTCCATATATGTTGACAACTATACCTATTCGGAGCAAAGATCCTCCAGAAACAAATATAGCATTAGAAAGATAAAACTTTCAAAGCAGTTGCACCTTCATTTTTGACCTTTTGTATCATCTTTTGGTTTATTCAGCAGTAAAACACCGCAAACACTGAGATAGGGACATGGTCAATGTTGCACATCTCGGCCCGAAACAGATGTCCAAAGAAAGTTCTTAAATTTGTGAAGGGGATGAATATGAAATTATATCTAGTTCTTGTCTTTTGTATATGATCTTTTGAATCTTGATAGATTTTCTAGTGATTTCAAAATCTGGAGATGATGTCGTAGTCTCTCTCCCAAGTGGCTGCATCAGGCCAGTAGTCACTCCATTGGAAGATTTCGGTAACTAATCTCCCATTCACTCGCCATCTTCCCTTGCTGAGCACTTGAACTGGTCTTGGTTGTAGGAGCTTGCCAAGGTCTGATGGTGGGGCTATATGGGTTGGGGCCTCTCCATAATATGGTTTGAGGAATGAAGTGTGGAACGCCGGCTGCACTTGTGCCTCGGGAGGTAGCTTGAGTTTGTAGGCCACCTTGGATTTCATAGGGGCCAAAAAAGTAGAGACTTAGCTTGTGATGCTTAGCCCACCTCAAGGTCAATTGCCTATGTGATGGCAATTTGAGGAGCACCAAGTTTCCCACTTGTATTCATGCTCCTTGTGGTGCTTGTCATACTTTTTGTTTCATCCGGTTTTGGGTATCCAATAGGTTTTGCTTGAGCCACTTCAAGAGTTGGTATCTTGTAAGTAGAGTTGCATCCACCACATCTGTCTTGCCCCTACCACCAAAGTAGGATGGTATCATATGTGGTTTCCTCCCGTATAGTTTCTCAAATGGTGTCATCTTGATGGTTGTATGGTAACTCAAGTTGTATGACCATTCATCCTATGGTAAGTAGTGGACTGATTGCTTGGGTTGGTCTCAAATGAAGGTCCGAAGGTTAAGTCTCAATGCACCGGTTAAGCACTTTGGTTTGTCCATTCTTTTGTGGATGGTAGGTAGTGCTCACTGACAAAGTTGTGACTTGGAGTTTGAAGAGCTCCTCCCCAAAAACACTAACAAAGATTGAATGTCTATCACTTATGATAGATCTTGGCACTCATGCAACTTGAAACATTCTCCACAAATAAGTCGGCTACTTTCTTAGTCGTGTCGTGTCGGGTTGAGAGGGATATGAAGTGGTCGTACTTGGAGAACCTGTCCACCACCACCAGAATGGTGGTTTTGCCTTACACCTTAAAGCAGCTTATCAATAAAATCCATGCTGATGTCTTCACATACTTGCCCCAGAATGGCCACGGGCTGTAGTAGACCTGTTGAACTCATATATTTGTATTTGGCTCTTTGGCAAGTGTCACATTTCTTGACATACATAGTCTCTCACGTCCTTGAACACGTCTTGCCACTTGAAATCTATTTGAACACGGTAGTGGGTGTAAATGTGTCCTCATGTCCAGACATTGGGGTGTCATGGAGTTGATGCAAAACCTTGGATATGAGTTGGGAGTCTCTTGGAAGAAAGATCCACCCTTTTGTACATGATAATTGCCTTATGTACAGACCACCTCAGGTGCTCTTGGGGTATTTGCTCAATTTCTTGAATCATCTTCTCGGTCTCTTCATGTTGTTGGCATTCCCTATTAAGCTCATTAAATAGAGGAAATGTGACTATATAAGTGAGATTCAATTCACCCTCAATTTGTTCCCTTCTCGAAAGAGCATGAGCAACATGGTTTTGAGCTCCTTTGCGATATTGTATTTCGAAATCGTAGCCCATGAGTTTTGACATCCATTTATGTTGGATAGGGGTGAATGCTCGTTGGTTCAACACATGTTTGAGACTTCTATGATCTGATCTAATGATGTCCCATAAGGTATGACCTCCACTTGACCACGACCATAATGATGGCTAAGAATTTCTTCTCATAAGTTTAGGCCATTTCTTTCTTTCGGCTATGACTTTGCAAAATAAGAATATTGGGTGGCCTTTTTGGAGGAATTTAAGATGATACTTCAAAGAAGCTACAATAAAAATTTTAAAACCTAACTCTAAAGATTCTGGGACATGAATTTTTGAATCTTCCCAAATTTCTGGTTATGAACTGGGTAAATCTGAACAGAAATTGCACTTGGTTCCAATTCAAGAAAGTGGTGCTCCTTCCAAACTGAATCCAAACACCAATAACGAGTTCTAGACTTTCTCATGACTTCAATTCACCCAAATTCAATGGAAAATTATGGTGCAATAAGAAAAAACTTAACCCAACTACTGAACAATCTCAATATAGGCAAGTTCTTGGAACTCCAACGTGAGGTGTGTATGTACTCGCATGAATTCAACAAGAACTGCACCCAAAATTTATTCAAATGGAAAACAATTTCATAATCACCTATAAACAATATATCTTCAACTGAATTTTGATATATCTGGACCCAACAATTACTTTGTAGTAGAACTTCAAAATTCTCCACAAAACTGATTCTTGTTGCTCCAACGTTGAGGTAGCCTCAACACCAGAACTCAATCAAGAATGACTTCATAATCTCAATTCTCACATTCACAAACTGCAAGAATTGACTCTATGAAAGAAAAGGATGAATCAAAAGTATGAAAAATTGTATATCTTATTCTGCTAATAAAAAAAGAAAATGAAATAGTTGCATATATACTGTTAAGGGTTACATATACATGATATCAGCTTGGAGATCGACTATTTTCCTTGATTGTCGGTAACTAATATCCTTGATAACAGTCAATCTTTTGATATCAACTGATTCTCCTTGATATCAGTTGATCTTGCTTTCCTTGATTTTAGATAACCGAATTCAACAAAATGGCAAGGATATACACGGTAAACACGGTAAGGATATATAGGTAAACATGGTAAGTGAGTGATTATGGTAAATGACATTTTCTTTCTTTTACTCTAGTTTGCAGAAAACCACTTCTAAATGTTCAGATGCTAAAGAATTTCAATCTCAATTCAAGATTCATTGAAAATTGTAAAGATTCTTGGAATTCTACACGTGGAACTCAACAAGAACTGAGCCAAGAACTGAATCAACTCCAATCTCACGTCGAGTTTTCAAGATTTCTCACATGTTCTTAGTAGGTTAGTGGTGATTCTTCGTGTGTAAGTAGTCTTATCAGCCTTCTTCATGTTTAATTCCTCTTGGGTTGGCTGGAAAGAACCAATCAAGTGGGCTGCTGCTTGTGAGTAGAGCCTCCTTGTCGAGTTTTTATGATAGTGAATGGTTGGAGATGACAGCTCGAACCATGGTACTCTAATACCGAAAATTACATTCACTGCTTTGAAGCTTGGTTAATGGAGGATTAATGGTGTGAAGTAGAGAGAATGGTAGGAGATAAAATGTAGGAACCAGGAATACTAGGAAAATTAGTTAAAGGGATTAGGCTTCAGCAGGGAGTTTGGATGGTTTGACAAGTAGCTAAAGTGGTTTTGGGTTATGATTGGGGTTGGGGTTGTTAGAAGTGGAAATCTTTAGAAGTTAGGATGTTATTCCTAACCAACTGGAGCCAATCCCATTTAGAGGAAGGGAGACTCCAATAAAAGAATTCTCAGGTAGATTTGCTCTCAATTGCATTAAGCAAACAGGAAAACAACCCATGAATGAATACAACTCATGGTTAGTCTTTATATAACCAAAAGCTTAACCATATACCCTAGCCATGGTGGTTATTACTATATCCCCAAAAGACATGAAGTTTGGATATGAATTCTAGTTTATTTTTCGGTATGGTCTCAGATTAGGGAAGCATACACAACCAAAGGTTTTTAGAAATTTATAATTTAGTCGTTTTTTGAACAAAATCTCAAGAGGTCACTTGAATTTTAGATTTGGTGTGGGTAGCCTATTAATGAGATAAACTGTTGTAGAGAAGGCATAAGTCCAATATTTTTTAGGAACCATGGTACGAGCCATTAGTGTAAGACTTGTATCGACAACATGCATATGTTTTCGTTCTAACACACCATTTTATTCTTGAGTATGAGGGTAGGACACACGATGACCAATGCCAAACTCTTTTAAAAAGGGGTCAAGGGCTCTGTATTCACTGCCACCATCAGTATGCAAGAATTTAATTTTCTTTCCAATCAAGTTTTCAACCAACACCTTAAATTTTAAAAAAATATGAATAACATTTGATTTGCAGTTCATCAAATAAAACCAGCAATATTTTGAGTAAGAATCAATAAAGACTATAATATTTATAGCCATTTTCACCAAGGTCAGGGGTTGGACCCCACACATCTGAAAAACAATTTGTAAAGGCTCAAGATTTTCATAAAATACGTGAGAAAAAGGTAATTTATGCCGCTTACCCATTTGACATGCAGGACAAATATGAACATTACTATTAACATGAGGCAAACAAAAATTTTGAATCACTTTTTGAACAATCTTTAAACTAGTATAGCTGAGTCTATTATGGCAAGTATCAAAATCATTTTTTTTCTACATAAGCACTCTTATTATTAAATTGTTTTAAAAAATCTATAAAGTAAAGACCATCATTGGCTTTTCCATGAATAAGCTTTTCTCCAGTTTTGTCACCCTTAACATTACAAGAATGCTACTCCATTGTCTTGTGTGAATCTTTGCATAGAAAGCAATTTTTTAGTTATTTTTAAAACATACAAAATATCACTAACAAGAAACTAAGATTTTTTAGATATAAAAAGTTGAACTGCCAATACGATTAATTTTTAGACATTTACCATTACCAATTTTTAAGGAGTCTGATCCTTGATATTCTAAGTGAGATGATAGGGCATTGAGATCTGGCAATATATGATGAGATGCTCCTGAGTCTAGGTACCACGCGTCTTCTTCCGGAACTGAAGGAGAGGCGTGATAGGCATGTCGAGGTACACCCTAATTTTTACATGTAATCATCTTGCGAGTCTTTGTTGAATGTCTTGGCTTATTACAAAACGGGCATACGATATACTGTTTTGAGTTTTGAGAATCATTAGGTAAAGATCACCCTCCTGACTGATTGGATAGTTTACCAAAGAATCAACCACCTTTACCAAGACCTCTGAATCAGCCTTGGCCACCAGAAAAATTTCCTCTATTTTCTCCTCCTCTTTGAACAAAATTTGCCTCATACAATTCTTTCTTATTTTCATCAATTTCAAATGAGCTTCTTGAGAAAGTAGAAGATTATAAAGCTCAATTAATTTGATGGGGACTGATTTAGCCCGATTAGAGATGGATACTTGAAACAAATCATACTCATGAGGAAGACCAGGAAGAACATGGAGAATAAAATTCTCTTCCTGAATATGTTTCCCAGCCATAACAAGTAGATGCACAGTTAACATAATTTTTTAAATATATTCAACAACACTCTTACTTTTTTTTTTTTAAACACTGGAGTTGCATAACCTTAGCATGCAAATGTGCAGCATAGGCTTCTCTAAGAGTTTGCGAGGTGTCAAGATCCACAACCTGTGTTAGGCCTCTCTAAGAGTTTGCCAGGTGTCAAGATTCATAACCTGCATGTGGACTGATTCTAACAATGATGATATGATCCAGCTCAATAGAAGCTAGTCATGTCTCCTCTGGACAATAAAATCGGGATTAAGGACCTGCTTCCCTTCTTGGATAATCCATTCAGCTGGTTTGGGTTTTGACACATCAATGTATTGGTGTAGATCATATGAGATCAACATGGGTTTGAATTAAGATGCTCATAGGGCATAGTTATCAGTTGTGAGCTTAGTGCTCAAGAAATATTGAAACGTGTTTGACACAGACAAAGTTGGAAGAACGGAGACAAGGGATGACTCACCACTTTTGCTTGAGGTGTTCCCCACAAAAGACCAGGATGCTCGAAACATGATACAGATGGTCACGACTCTGATACCATGAGAAAGTAGGATGCTCGAAACATGATACAGATGGTCACGACTCTGATACCATGAGAAAGTAACAAACTTACTGTAACTCACCCTAAACACACATGAAAAGAATGTGTGATATTTTTAACGTGGTTTGATCTTGAATACCAAGATCTACGTCCATGGTTGGCTTTCTCTCTCTCACTATCTCTGTATTTCTCACCGTGAGATGAGAGGGCCAATACTTATTTATAATCACATGCAAAGATTACACAGTTTAGAGGGGAGCCGAACCTTTAAAGAGGCCAATGAGGCTTGGGCCTTAGGGCCCTTGGGCCCAAAAAAATTTTAGGGGCCAATTTTTAAGGCTTGAGCTCTCCATTTGTTTAGAAAAGGTTCAGGTAAAGGATCAGACCCGGATCCTTTACCCGACCGGATCCGATTAAACATTAAAAACACATGCGCCCCCTCGTTTTCTTCGATCTAAAACCCCTGCGCCCTATCGTCTTCTTCAATCTAAAACCCCTGCGCTGGCCTCTCTTCTTCTTCAATCTAATTCTCCTGCACTAGCCTCACTTCTTCTTTAATCTAATTCAGAATGCTCCAAAGGAAATGCTGGCACATTTGATTGAGGCAGATAAGTAGAGGGAGGTGAATATTTTGTTTCTGTGTTGTCATCTGCAGAAGGTCCAATGAGGTCTATCTCAATTGGGTTATTGAGATCTCTACATCTAACTATGGTTGTTATTATCATGCCCAATAGGCAAAAGCAAAAGCAAAAGCAAAAAAAACTTCTTGCTGAATGAGCGTGTCAGTTCCTTCAGGTTTTCAATTTTTGTGTCCTGAAATCATGGTTTTCAATCTTCATTGCAGGCACCTAAAAGTTTTCTGAGAGGCAGATACAAGCTTATCCAAAAACTATTGTTTTCGATGTGAGATAGATGAGGTTCAAAAATATGCTGTGGTAAGAGGTGTTCAGGCCATTTTCATCTTCACGAATTGCATATGGACCCAAAAGAGTGTCTGATTTCCATCATCCTTTGCTAGAGACAAACAGTGAGTACATTGGATTTTCACACAAACTACATTGGATGTTATTTTTGTTTAAATGAATAGGCACTAATTGTAAGTTTTTTTTTGTGGTTTTTTTTTGAAGGAAAGTTTAGAAAATTGTTACTGTATATGAAAAATATTCCTTTAATATTAGCTTGGTGTGCCTTTTTCTTTTTGAAAGTGATTTTTTTTGGGTCAAAGGTCATAATACTTGTCATGTGCACATAGTAATGATGTTCTTTGGATATTCAAGTTTGTGACCAACACTGTTTTGATTTTTGAATCTTATAAACAAAGTTTGTCATTAAGACTGTTTTAAATGGTTAACCTGTCCTATCAAATCTGAAAGCTTTTTGGCACAACTTTAGGAATTGGGGAGAATGTTCTTTGTCTGTTAATCTTAGATCAACTATGTCTCAGGACAGATTGAATGAATTGGCTATGTTGTCAATTGAGAAAGAAATGGTTGAACAACTTGATTATACTGATTTGATAAATATTTTTGCATCTAAAACAGTTAGACGAGTAGTGTTTAAGTAGTTTATATAAATATTTTAGACATTGTTATTTGATATAATATAAATATTTAGAATATCACATTTGTTTAGTAAAAATATAAATCTTATCGTTATTTGAATGATGATACTATCAGGTTGTGTCTTATTCTCTTGACTTTCTTGTTTCACTGTAATTTATGATTTCTAATTTCTGTTAGCAGTTAATTTTTGTTAGTTAATTACTATTAATTATTATTAGTTAATTTATGTTAATTGATGTTATTGCTAGTTAAATCTAAAAATAATATAAATATTTGTATTAGTTAATCTCTGTTAATTAATGTTGAACAACTTGATTAAACTGATTCGATAACTATTTTTGCCTCTAAAACAATCAGACGAGTATTGTTTAGGTAGTTTATATAAATATTTTATATATTTTTATTTAATATAATATAAATATTTGGAATATTCTATTTGTTTGATGTGAATGCAAATTTTATTGTTATTTTGATTCTTTAAAAAAAATTCGGAGGCGCTGCCCCCAGAACTCCTACTATTAATAAGGGGCCCATTTTTTCCCTCCGCCTCAGGCCCCATAAAACACAGGTACGGCTCTGCACTCCTGGTTTTGGATATACATCAGATAGGAGTCTGGATATCATAAGGAATTTGATGAGATTGGGATTCAGCTGGAACATGATCTTAATGATTGTTTGGAGAGTCTTTACCGGAAGCTTCACAGGAGACGTGTGGGCCCATTGAACCCCAACGTGATCTGATCTGGTGTGACTGAGAGTTCTGGAGTCCAACGTGATCAGGCTGCACCTCAGCGTGATCTGATCTGGCTGACTCCAGAATTCTGGAGTCCAACGTGATCAGGCTGCCTAATATGGTATTGATCTCTAAAAATTACAAGAGATCTAAATAAAACAAAAGAAATTCGAAAGTATAAAACGGATCTCAATGGACACTATAGACCCAAATAAATTTCGGTCTTGCTCGTGCATCAAGAAGCCATCATACATTTCCAACACATTTTTGAACACAAAAATCTAATTGGACCCGTATATCAAACAAAATCTGACTCTGAACCCAATTGGATTTTGTTAGATGAGATTGAACCCAGCCCAATTGCATAATTGGATACAAGATTTCATACATGGATTTGGGTGAGTCATATAATCGACCCAAACCTGTACTATTGACATCCTTATTCGAGCATAAAACAAACATTTTAACATTAAGCTCACTTTTATATTAGGAAAAGTAAGCTTCCTTCTAGTTTTTGAGGATTTAAAAAGATTCCTATGACTACTAAATTATTTATCAGCTACCAAGCTAGGTTTTGCTCACTCATAGCACAGAGGCAATTTCTTGAAGGCATAGAAATGAAAAGCCTACTTTTTGCCTAACGAGAACAACCATAGTCACAAATCTTGTTATGGAGAAAATATAAGCAAGGAAAGACATAAGTGTTTTAAAAAAATCTAATTTTCTTTAAAAAATCACAAGAAAATATCAGTATAAATAAAGGAAGGAAGAATTTTATATATATATATGGAGAAATTGGTAGGTGCTCACACGCTAAAATATACGAGTTAAATGGGGTTTTCTACCCTTCCAGTATTTTTTTCGCAGTTCCGACCCCATAAATGTATTGGGCATGGTCGATTTATGAGGAATTCACACCTGCATCATGTGTTTTCAATGAAAAAAATGATATTTGGAGCCAAAAATATTTACAAAGATTTTTTATCATTGATTTTTTGAACCTTGTAAAAACCCACCCCTGAATTGAACGCTTATAAAATCAAGTACATATATCACATCTGTATGGTCAGAATTTATAAATAAAATGAAAAAAGATTAAAAAATCCATTTATCATGCTCATTTAATTCCTAACCTGTGAGCAGTTACCAGTAAATAAGGGTTTTGGGCTTTTATTTTTAAATTTTAACAGTACAGATGTGATCTATGTACTTGATTTTATAGCGATGAGCTCTTGAAGAGTTTGATTCAAACACATGGGTGAGTTTTTATAAAGTTCTAAAAATCAATAGTCCAAAATCTTTGTAAATTTTTGAGGGTTCAAACATCATTTTTTTCATCTAAAACACATGATCCACTAAATCGACAAAGCCCAACACATTTATAGGGCCAGAATCGCATAAAAGCACAGAAAAAGCTGAAAAACCCATTTAACACGCGGTTAAACACCAAATGTTACTCTGTATATATCTGTTATTGTAAATATGGGTCGAAAGAGACTCAAAATAAGTGATATTTTGAAAATTATCGTGTCTTTTTTGGGGGTAATATAGGCCTTTTGTGTTTGTCCATGATTCTATGACCAACCATAGTAAGTCCGGTGTTGGCTCCTGTATGGTAACAAAACCTCCCGGAAGACGTCTTTCATTAGTTCAAAACCTCCCATTGGGCGACGTCCATGGTTGAATGCTTAACGAGTGCCATGCATGGAAGAACTCTGTTCCTACTGGGTAAGCCTCTGCAGCTCATTTCTTCATCTGGGTACTTCAAATCATCCCCCTACCCACGTCAAAAAACTCACGGATTCACTCACACGTTCTCTACATTTTCATGGTTCTTTGGAAAATCGATCTTCTTCTCTATTTCTAGATTGTTCTGAATCTGAACATCTGCAAAACGGGCGTCAAATCCATGCTCAAATAATCACAAACGGAATTTTTGACGTGGGTCAGTTGAAAAACAGGGTTCTGGGTATGTATGTTCTATGTGGGAATCTGTGGGATGCTAAAAATGTGTTTTTGGATGTTGAGAAAACTCAGTCTTTGACTTGGAATTGGATGATCAGAGCGTTTTTGTTGATGGGTAAGTTTGAGTTCGTTCTGTTGTTGTATATTAAGATGTTGGATTCTGGTATTTTTCCGGATAAGTTCACATTTACGTATGTGATGAAGGCCTGTTGCAGCCTTTCAGCTGTGAAATTTGGTAGGTTTGTTCATAGGATTTCGGTTTCATTGGGTTTTGATGGAGATTTGTTTGTGGGCCGCTCTTTGATTAAGTCATATGCTGAAAATGACCGTTTGGAAGATGCACTCCAAGTGTTTGATAAAATGCCTGAGCATGATTGTGTTCTTTGGAATGTGATGGTTAGTGGGTATGCAAGAAATGGCAATGTTGTGGAAGCATTTGAGTTGTTTAATATGAATAGGATCTCTCAGGTAAGACACAATTCAGTGACCTTTGTTTGCGTTCTATCAATGTTGGCTTCAGTGATGGAGCTGAGAGGTGGGGTGCAGATTCATGGGCTAGCAGTTCGTTGTGGATTTGATGTCGAGGTGTCTGTTGCAAATACATTATTAGCGATGTATTCGAAATGTCACTGTTTGTTGGATGCACGGCGAGTGTTTGACGTCACTCTTGAGAAAGATTTGGTTACTTGGAATGGGATTATCACAGGGTATGTCCAGAGTGGGTGGAACCATGAAGCTTTGGATTTGTTGTATGAGATGCGATTGGCTGGTATGAAGCCAGATTCTGTTACTTTTGCTAGCTTGCTTCCATCTTTTGCAGAAGAGGCTGGTTTGAAACAAGGTAAAGAGATTCATGCTTATATTCTAAGAAATGGTGTGTGCTTTGATGCATTTGTGAAGAGTGCTCTCATTGACATATATTTCAAATGTAGGGATGTAGAGCTGGCACGCAAGGTTTTCTATAAAATAGGTACCGTAGATGTCAACATACTTAGTGTGATGATTTCGGTTTATGTGTTGAATGACATTAACTATGATGCTTTGGAGACATTTAGAATGATACTGCAGTCAAATATGATATCCATTTCTGTGACATTGGCAAGTGCCTTACCTGCTTGTTCTGGTTTGGCGGCTTTGAAAGTGGGCAAGGAGCTTCATGGTCACATTTTAAAGAATGCCCGCAACAACATTTGTTTTGTTGGTAGTGCACTGATAGATATGTATGCTAAATGTGTGAGACTGGATCTTGGTTACAATGTGTTTGAGAAATTATCTCAACGTGATACTGTGTCATGGAACACAATCATCACAAGCTGTTCTCAGAATGGACAACCAGAGGAAGCTATTAAATTTTTTCACCACATGGGCATGGAAGGAGCCATGTATGACTGTGTCACAGTATCAGCTGCTCTATCTGCATGTGCTGCCATACCAGCCCTGCATTATGGAAAGGAGAGCCATGGATTCATAATCAAAGGTGCCTTAAGAACAGACATCTTTGCTGAGAGTGCCCTGATTGACATGTATGAAAAATGCTGAGATCTGGTGTTTGCACACAGTGTATTTGAGACAATGCATGAGAAAAATGAAGTATCATGGATCAGTATGATTGCTGCTTATGGGATTCATGGGCATGTGAACAGTGCTATTTCTTTATTTCAGAAAATGCAGGAAGGAGGCATTCTTCCAGATCATATTACCTTCCTTGCAATTCTTTCAGTTTCAGCGTGTAGCCATGCTGGTTTAGTTGATGAAGGAAACCACTACTTCAAATGCATGAATAGGGATCATGGGATTATGGCTCGTATGGAGCATTATGCTTGCATGGTTGATCTCTTTGGTCGTGCTGGCCGCTTAGGGGATGCCTTGTACATAATTAGAAGCATGCCATTTGAACCAGATTCTGGTATCTGGGGCGCACTGCTTGGAGCTTCCCGTGTTCATGCTAATGTTGAAATAGCAGATCTGGCTTCTAAGAACCTTTTCCATATGGATCCATCCAATTCTGGGTACTATGTTTTGTTGGCCTATACCCATGCTGTGTCTGGTGGTTGGGAGGATGTTCTTAAAGTGCGAAGTTTGATGAAGGAAAGAAGAATTCAGAAAGTACCTGGTTGCAGCTGGATTGCGATTGGCAGCTCTTTGCCTATGTTCATTGCAGTTGATACTTCCCACCCTGAATCTGCTCATATCTATCTCGTACTGAGAAATTTACTTCTGGAGCTGAGGGAAGCAGGATATGTGCCCAAACCAGACTCAATGATGCTGTGAAATTGATCAACCAGGTATTTGCTCATATATCATATTTTCTACTTCATTGAATATTATCAGTGTTTCATCAACGAAACTGCATTTTAGATATTTCATTTGCTTGTGAAGCCTGTCTTTATGTGACCTAAGAAAGCAAGATACAATCAAATGAAGGCGAGCAATTTAGTGTGGGCCATGTAATGAAATAAAAACAAAAGCAAATGAGAGCCTCTTTTGGGCTTACAAGAATACAACCAACCCACAAAGAACCACTTATATATATATATATATATATATATATATATATATATATATATATATATATATATATATATATAACTTAACATGGAGGCGAAGAAGAAGATGTTGATGGAGAAAAGCTCTAACCCACATCTTGATGACTTGGTGGGCTGGTTGTTGTATCATTATGTATTTATAATGCAATACCACACTAGGGTTTTAGTATTTTACCAAACCACCCTTGCTGAAGATACAAAATATAAAGGTACATATTTACCCTCACAAGGTACATAAATTATGTTTCTAGCAAGAAGATGGTCTCAAATGTCCACCATCGCCGGTATGGGACTAAATTCTAGCTATAGACAAACCATGAGCTCTCTTATTAATTGTGAGCTTCATAAATGGCATGCCTCTTACCTAACTTTTCATGCTTTTCTGTAAAGCTGGTGGAAACAGATTCAATAATTTTTTCTTTTTTTTTGGCCAACATAAGGATGTGGTAGAGTGGGTAAGTTTAAAGTGTAATATTAGTGTCAGGTTGCTTGTTTGAACCACCCTAGTGCCATTTCACATCTTTTCAACCTAATAATTGGATCTTAGTCTTTGTTAAAAGTTGTAATCTCATAGACAATCTCATATGTAAATACCCCATCATATGTAATCTTTTAGTTTAATTACAATAGGATAACTAGTTAACTTTATTTTTTTTGGTTTGGACGATTGTAAGCTTATGCTTTTTGACCAAGTCAAAAAGCATAAAGCAAAAACCTTTGGACACTTTCTTAGACCTTTGCTTTTTAACTAAGTCAAAAAGCAAAGTCCATGAAAGAGTCGTTGGATACTCCAACGGCTCTATTAGAGCCATTGGAAAGTCCAACAACTCTTTCTATGGCTCCCGTCTTCAACATTATAAATATGGGGTTTTGTCCCCTTGTAAAATACACTTTTGAGTTGGGATTTCTCCCATTTTAATGAAGTTTATTTTTCTTCTTTGTGCATACCCTTTTTCGGGTATTTTGTATTAACCCTAGTGGTTCTTGTGCTTGAATGAGCATTATTTGAGAGCTATTTTTGTTGTGGGCTTTTCTTCCTTACATGGTATCAGAGCCATTGGTAGAAGCAATTAAAACAAAGCTTTTTTTTCGTGCATTGGGAAGCATGCCACTTAAGTTTCTTTCAAAAAAAGTGGTCTCTTTGAAGGTGTAATCGTGTGAAGGTTTGAAAGCTTGGAGGATTACTTGTATTCACCGTTTTGTGGTAGAGTATCCTCTTCTCTAATATCTCTTTTATTTTTTATCATTCTCTTCTCCCTATCCTTTCCTTCCCAAATTGTAAAATGAATGACAATGATAATGTCACTATTAAACCCATAAAACTCAATGATTCTAATTATGTTACATGGGCTTCAATCATGAAGCATCTCATTTGGAGAAATGGATTATGAGAGTTAATGGATGGAACCGATGTAGAACCTACACTAATCCTCACCAAAGAAGGAGAGAAAGAAATACCTCCCTCGGAGGTAGAAAAGGTTAAAGTCATCTCCACTTACGAAAAAAGTTGAAAGAATGGGACATGCCAAAATCATGTCTTGGCTCATATCAAGTGTTGACATAAAGAAGTGTTCAAGCCTTACAAAGTTTGAACATGCCAATGATGCTTGAGATTATCTTAAGAAAATGTACTCTCTTAAGGATATTGCCCACATCTGTAATCTTTAAGAAAATGTTCACAATATGGTGTTAAAATATGATGTATATTTATATATATATCTATATATATATAGATTACGACACATACACATATATATAATATATATATGTCTATGTGTCTATCTATATATATAAATATATATATATATATTTATTTTGTAAAACCCGATAGGGGTATTTCTGTCATTTCACATGTACACGCATATCTTTGATATGCTTTCTTTTCTTTCTTTTTCCTTTATTCTTTTTCCTTTTTTGTTTTTTTAGTTTTTCTTTTTTATTCATTTGAGAGGGGTCCACATAGAGTCGTTGGACCCCTGGAGGGGCTCCAACGACTCTATGGGAGCCCCTCCTTGGGTCCCTTGCTGTGTATAAATAAGGGGCTCAGCCCCATGTATTTCTTAAGCTTCTTATGAAGCATTCTATGAAGTGAAATATATTTTTTACCTCTTTTTGTGCTTGACCATTTTTGTGGTTTATTTTGCCCTTGTGTGGCCTCTTGTGTATGTGCGTGCTTCCGTGCTTTCGCTTGGAGACTTTGCCCTTTTCATTTGACACTTCATTACATGGTATCAGAGCCTTGGTTAAGAAGGCTTCATCGGATCCTCCCTTGACAAGTAATACCTCTCCTCTCTCTTGTCTTATAAATTCTTTTTCTATAAATGGCCAACAAAGATGCAAAAATCGATCTCTCATTCAAATTGGATGGGACCAATTACCGCATGTGGGCGGCCGCTATGGAGAATAATCTCAAAGGTAAAAAGCTTTGGGGTTACGTATGTGGAACCATTCCGGAACCACAATTGAAGTTAACTAAATTTGAAGGAGGTGAGGAAAAAGCCTTGAACGAAGAAGAAAAAGAAAAGGCTATTCTTGATTATTCTTCTAAAATGGAAGATTGGGAAAGTGAACATGCTAAAATCTTAGCATGGTTCATGAATAATGTCGAATTGAAGATTTGTGCAAACCTTGCAAAATTCAAAAAGGCTAATGAAGCATGGTTTTTTATGAAAGGCATGTACACCCAAAGAGACCTTGCTAGGCATTTTTTTCTACAAGAGAAGGTAAGAGCTACCAAGCAAGGTAATATGAGCATTAGGGACTACTATAGTGCCCTATCCTCTTTATGGGATGAACTTGTCCTTCTCGAACCGCAATGGGAAGGAAGTGCTATTGCTATGAGACAAGAGCAAATGGAAAAATAGAGGTTCTTTCAATTTATTCATGGGCTTCGTCCCAAATTTGAACAACTTAGAGGATCTCTACTTCATAGGGCCTCTACTCCTCTAAGCGATATTTTGGCCGATTTATGTCAAGAAGAAACCCGTTTGGCCTTGAAAAGAGATGTTGATGAAGTGCATGCCGTGTCTAGACCCGGCAACAATGTAAGATCATATAAACCACCACATTTTTGGAAGAATAATGGTGGTGGAGGAAGAAAAATCATTTGTCATAATTGTAATGAACCGGGCCATATTCGTCCTGATTGCCCTAGATTCAAAAAGAAGGTTGCTTCCGTGGGGGAAACTCCTCCAATCATCAATGAAGATTCAAAGAAGGATGGTGACATAAAGGAGTCCATCGCTCATCTAACCGAAACTCTTCAACAATTTATAAAGATGAACGCCTCTACATCATCCTCTTCACCTTCCACTTCCGGTGCCGCCATCTCCTCTTTTCCAGGTATGACTTCTTGGATTCTTGACTCGGGTGCCTCTTTTCATATGACTTCAAATGCATCACTTTTATCAAAACCAAGTCTCAATAATTTTAAATCATATGTATCCACCGCCGATGGAACATCTTTAAATGTTGAAGGCATTGGAAACCTTGAGAAAACTTATGACCAAAACAAAGATTTTTTTGTTCCCAAAATCCGAATTATTCCAAAACTTAATCTAAATCTTTTTTCCGTCTCTTAAATTACCGATTTTGAATATAATGTCTCGTTTTCACCTACCCATTGCTATGTGCAGGATCTCCGGTCCGGGAAGCGGATTGGGCAAGGCCATAGAAGAGGGGACCTTTACTATATGGATTTTTTGTCTTTGCCATCCAAATCATTTTGTAATCATGTTCAATCCAAAGATATTGAGACTTGGCATAAGAGACTTGGACACCCTAGTATTTCCAAGTTGTACCTTTTTCCGTTTTTGGAAAAATTTTGTAATACAAATACATTTACATGCAATGATTGTATTCTTGGGAAAATTCACTCTCTTCCATATTCTCATAGCAATTTTGTGTCAAAAAGGCCTTTTGAACTTGTGCATTCCGATGTATGGGGACCGACACCCGTTATGTCCAAAGGGAGCTTCTCTTACTATGTTTCTTTTATTGATGATTTTACTAGATACACATGGGTTTACATTATCAAAAATAAATCCGATGTCTTCACTAATTTTAAAGAGTTTCACGCTCTTGTTCAAAATCAATTCCAACACAATATAGCCACTTTTAGATCCGACTCAGGAGGAGAGTACATGTCTAAAGATTTTCAAAATTATTTTAAAACAAATGGAATTTTGCACCAACGATCTTGTCCTAAAACTTCGCAACAAAATGGTCTTGCAGAAAGGAAACATAGACACTTAATCGAAACCACAAGAACTCTTCTTGTGTCTAAAAATGTTCCTAAAAACTTTTGGGCCGAATCTCTTCTCACCGCAATATATTTTGTGAATCGTATGTCCTCTTCTTCTTTAAAAAATGTTTCGCTCTTTGAAAAATTATTTAAAATTACTCCAGATTTTAATAGACTAAGAATCTTTGGATGCAAATGTTTTGTACTTAGTCTAGGACAAGATAAGTTGTCACCTAAAGCTATTGAATGTGTGTTCATTGGCTATGGTGAGAATAAAAAAGGCTATAGATGCTATGATATTCGAAACAATAAATTATATGTGTCGAGAAATATAAACTTTATTGAAGAACAAAATGGTTTCGATATCCACACATCTAAGGAAGACATCGATTATTCTTTTCTATTCGACTTAGCTCCTAGAATTGAATCCCCTGAGGCTATTACTTGTGATACTAGTTGTGATGGAATTTTACATTATAATGATAATACTTCCCAAAATGGAAACCTTAATGATATAAATGTATATACCCGGCGGATAGGAGATGAACATCAACCTGCTATTGACAGATACTCTCACGACTTCTCTTTAGAAGAATCTATTGATAACAATCCACCTAGGAGATCTTCTTGTACTAGTAGGCCACCATAAAAATTTGTGTCTTATGAATCTTTTTCTCCGAATTATAGGGGCTGTCTCATGTTAATACATTCGTATCATGAGCCTACCTCATTCAAGGAAGCTAAAGATCACCCACATTGGATTGAAGCTATGAAAATTGAATTAGAGGCTCTTAACAAGGCCCAAACCTGGAGCATTATTCCTCAACCTTTAGGAAAAAAAGCAATTGGGTGTAGATGGGTATATAAAGTCAAAACCAAATGTGATGGGTCTCTTGAAAGATACAAAGCTCGTTTGGTTGCAAAAGGTTACGCCCAAGAATATGGGATTGATTATGAAGAAACCTTTGCTCCTGTAGCCAGAATGACTAGTGTACGAACCCTAATTGCTTTAGCATCCGTCAAACAATGGCCGATATATCAACTTGATGTTAAAAATGCGTTTTTAAATGGAACTCTGTGTGAAGAAGTCCTTATGGACCCTCCGCCGGGTCTTGAAATTGGAAAAGGTAATATTCTAAAATTAAACAAAGCTCTCTATGCTTTGAAACAAGCACCAAAAGCTTGGTATGATCTTTTTAGCAAAGTAGTTCTTGATAATGGTTTCTCCTCATGTTACACAGATACTGCTTTGTTTGTTAAATCTTCTAATGAATACATAACAATTTTGTTATTTTATGTTGGTGACATGATTATCACAGGTAATGATAAGAAAGGTATTGATCTTATTAAAAATATTCTTAAGAAAAATTTTGATATGTCTGATCTGGGTTTTCTAAGGTATTTCTTAGGAATTGAAGTTGCATACTCCCCCAAGGGGTATGTCCTATCTCAGATGAAGCTTGCCTCTGACATTATTGCTAGGTCTGGGCTGACAGATGACAAAAGGGTGGAGACTCCAGAAGTGATCAATGCCAAGATGAGAGCCAATGATGGCACTCCTTTAGCAGACCCCACGCCTTATCGTCAATTGATTGGATCCTTAACATATTTATCTATCACCAGGCCTGACATTTCACATGCAGTTCATAGTGCAAGCCAATTTCAGACTACTCCTACCACTACTCACATGGCAGCAGTAATGAGGATTATCAGATACTTAAAAAATTCCATAACTAAGGGAGTATTCTTATCCTCTTCTTCACCTCTTACTTTACTTGCGTATACTGACTCTAATTGGGGGGGTAACCCCGATGATCGTATTTCTACCACAGGCTATTGTGTGTTTCTTGGGGAGTCGCTTATCTCCTGGAGGTGTAAGAAGCAGCGTAAAGTTTCTCTCTCGTCTACCGAAGCAGAATATCGTGCGATGGCCACTACCACAACTGAGATTATATGGTTAAGAAGCTTACTTAAAGATATGGGTGTCTCATTCTCAACTCCTTCAAAGCTGTGTTGTGACAACAAGAGCTCCATTTATATTGCTAGCAATCACACTTTTCATGAACGAACGAAGCATATTGAGATGGAATGTCATTTTGTTCGAGATGAGTTCTTACGAGGCACCATTCAACTCCCATATGTTCCTACCGAATATCAGTTGGCGGACTTTTTCACCAAAGCTTTGCCTTCGCCTCGCTTCTACTTCCTCCTTAGCAAACTCTCAGTGATTTCACCATGTGTTTGAGGGGGGGTGTTAAAATATGATGTATATTTATATATATATATATATATATCTATATATATAGATTACGACACATACACACATATATAATATATATATGTTTATGTGTCTATCTATATATATAAATATATATATATATATATATATTTATTTTGTAAAACCCGATAGGGGTATTTCTGTCATTTCACATGTACACGCATATCTTTGATATGCTTTCTTTTCTTTCTTTTTCCTTTATTCTTTTTCCTTTTTTGTTTTTTTAGTTTTTCTTTTTTATTCATTTGAGAGGGGTCCACATAGAGTCGTTGGACCCCTCCAACGGTCATAAATATGACCGTTGGAGGGGCTCCAACGACTCTATGGGAGCCTCTCCTTGGGTCCCTTGCTGTGTATAAATAAGGGGCTCAGCCCCATGTATTTCTTAAGCTTCTTATGAAGCATTCTATGAAGTGAAATATATTTTTTACCTCTTTTTGTGCTTGACCACTTTTGTGGTTTATTTTGCCCTTGTGTGGCCTCTTGTGTATGTGCGTGCTTCCGTGCTTTCGCTTGGAGACTTTGCCCTTTTCATTTGGCACTTCATTACATATAGTTCAAGGGGATAAGAGTATTAGAGAATATTACAATAGCTTATCCGAGTTATGAGAAGAATTGACCCTTCTTAAACCAAAGCGGCATTGTCCACAAGACATAAAGCTTCGTCAAAATCAAGTGAATGCGAAACATTTTTTCCAATTCATTAACGGATTGAGATCCGAATTTGAATCAACCAAATCTGCTCTTCTCCATCGGGGAAAAGTCCCTTGCATTGAAGACACAATAGAAGAATTGAGTATGAAAGAGAATAAACTCAAGAAAAGAACTTTCAAAAGTGATGATGATTCGGTTCTAGCCGTATCTAGACCGAGAAATCATGTTCGCTCATACAAACCTCCACACATTGGGAGAACTAATGATGAAAAACAAAGAAGTGACTTTGAAAGAAGAAAAGTCATTTGCTGTTATTGCTGTGAACCGGGACATGTCAAGACTTACTGTCCAAAATTAAAGAAGCCTTATGAAAAGAAAGTAGCTACAGTTGAATCTCCGTAAGAATCAAGTAAGACATCTATTGGAAACATGTCTCTAATTCAATTGGTGGAGGCACTTCAACCACTTCTCAAAGGAGCTTCTTCATCTGTCGAAGCCGCTGTCTCTTCTGTCGGCATTTCCGATCCCGATGGAACATCTTTTGAGATTAAAGGAATAGAAAGTTTTGAAAATATTTCACAAAACTCAAAAGGCTTTTGTATTTCAAAAATTAGATATATTCCTAAACTTAATATAAATCTTTTATCTGTTTCTCAATTAACTGACTATGGGTGTAATGTTTCCTTCTCTTCTCGTGATTGTCGAGTATAAGATCACCAGTCAGGGAAGCTGATTGGGGAAGACCATAGAGAATGAGGCTTGTACTACATGGATTTTTTGGAAATACCCAAGAATACACTATGTTGTAATGTTCAAAAACTAGACTTGGATCTTTGGGACAAAAGGTTTGGTCATCCTTGTATGTCCAAAATTCACTTTTTTCCAAACATGATTTTTTTTTGTAATTTTGAAACTTTTACATGTGAAAAATGTATTCTTGGAAAAATGAAAAGACTACCTTTTCAAGAAAGAACCTTTGTTTGGGGTCCCGCATCAGTTATATCAAAAGGTGGTTTTATGTATTATGTGATTTTTGTAGATGACTTTACACAACACACTTAGATTTATTTTCTTAAACATAAATCCGAAGTGTTCTCGTATTTTCAAATATTTCACAATATGGTCAAAAATCAATTTAAGAATGATATCTCGATATTTCACACTGATTCAGGGAGAGAATTCTTATCAAAAGAATTTAAAGATTATTTGAACTTATATGAGATTTCACATCAAAAATTACGTCCCTACACCCCTCAACAAAATGGCTTAGCTGAAAGAAAGAATATGCATATTATAGAAACAACAAAAACATCACTCATTACACATCAAGTAAAAAATTTTTTTTGGGCCGAAGCAACTTTAACTGCTGTTTATCTCATTAATAGGATGCCTTCTTCCTCGATAAACAATACTTCTCCCATTGAAAAACTTTATAAGCAAACTCCGGATTATTCTAGGTTGAGGGTATTTGGGTGCAAATGCTTTATATTTACAGATAAGAATGATAAACTCTCTCCACGTACTATTTCATGTGCCTTTTTAGGATATGCAAGTCATCAAAAAAGTTATTGGTGTTTCGATTCTAAAAATAACAAACTATATGTTTCAAGAAATGTATCATTTTTAGAAAACGAAATTCCTTTTGAAAATAAAAATTCTACGAAAATAGGCGAGTATTCCTTTTTATTGGACCTAGTTCCAAGGAGTAATGAAAGTGATATTGATCAAGATGATCAAAGTGATATGACTAACATAAAACCAGTTAATAGCAGTCAAGAGTGTATTCAATATTCTAGACGAGGAAACTTAGAAAGACCATGTGCCTTTGAAAAATATACAAAAGAACAAGATCAAATATAAACTAGAAAGTCCACTAGAATCTCAAAAACTCCTGCAAAATTTGTGTCATATGAGTCTTTCACCAAAGTATCAAGCCTACATTGCCTTAATACACTCTTATGAACCTTCTAATTATGCTACAACCAAAGATCACCCCTAGTGGGTTAAAGCTATGACGATAGAATTAGAAGCCTTAGAAAAGACAAATACCTAAACCGTTCAAGACATTCCACCCAACAAAAAACCTAATGGTTGTCGATGGGTATACAAAGTTAAGACCAAAAGCGATGGCACTCTTGAGAGATTTAAAGTTTGGTTAGTTGTCAAAGGCTATTCCTAAGAATATGGAATAGACTATGAAGAAACCTTTACCCTAGTAGCTAGAATGACCACTGTTAGAATCTTGATAGCTCTTGCTTCTATAAAGAAATAGCATATTTTTCAAATGGATGTTAAGAATGCATTTCTAAATGGAAATTTAGCTGAAGAAATATACATGGATCCACCACCAGGAATTAATATCCCTGAAGGGAAAACTCTTCGCTTAAATAAGGCTTTGTATGAACTTAAACAAGCTCCGAAAGCTTGGTATGATAAGTTTAGTAAGGTTGTACTTGATTTTGGTTTTCAATCTTGTCTTACTGATACAACTTTGTTTGTTAAGAACTCTGATGTAGGGAGTTTACAATATTAAAAAGTTTTTTAAAACGCATTTTGAAATGAGTGATTTAGGATTTTTGAAATTCTTTCTTAGTATAGAAGTTGCATACTCTTCTAGATGATATTTACTAATCCAGTCTAAATTTGCTTTAGATATTATTGTCAGGTCAGGTATTTCAGATGAAAGACATGTAGACACTCATGGGATCGTAAATAGCAAAATAAAGATGGATGATAGAGAACCACTTGAGAACCTAACACCTTACATACAACTTGTTAGGGCATTGTCTTACCTTTCCATCACTCGACCTGACATTGCACATGTTGTCCACACAACAAGTCAATTTTAGCATGCACCCACTACTGTTCATATGAGAATAGTATTACGAATTATTAGATATCTTAAAACCTCTATTTGTAGAGGAGTTTTTTTGTCTGCTTCTTTCTCATTAGAACTAACTGCTTATACTGATGCAGATTGGGACGATGATTCAAATGACTGATACTCAACTACTGGACTTTGTGCGTTTTTAAGAGAATCATTGATGTCTTGGTGATGTAAGAAGCACCAGAAAGTTTCTCTTTCATCAGCCAAAGTCGAGTAAAGAGCCATGGCTACAACCACATTGGAAGTAGTCTGGTTGAGGCGATTGCTGCAAGATATATGTGTTGAGAGCACAAAATCATCACAGTTATATTGTGACAATAAAAGTTTTATTTACATTGCCAGCAATAAGACATTTCACGAACGGACCAAGCATATTGAAATGGACTATCACTACGTGCGTGAGGAATTTCTACAAGGCACCATTGAGCTTCCATATGTCTCCTCAAAATATCAACTAGCGAACTTCTTTACCAAACCTCTTGCTGCTCCACGATTCCACTTTCTTTTGGACAAACTTTCGGTTGTTCAACCGTAAGTTTGAGAGGGAGTGTTAAAAGTTGTAATCTCATATGTAAATACCCCATCATATGTAATCTTTTAGTTTAGTTACAATAGGATAGCTAGTTAACTTTATTTTTTTTTGGTTTGGACCATTGTAAGCTTAAGCATAAAGCAAAAACCTTTGGACACTTTCTTAGACCTTTGCTTTTTGACTATGTCAAAAAGCAAAGTCCATGAAAGAGTCGTTGGATACTCCAACGACTCTATTAGAGCCGTTGGAGAGTCCAACAACTCTTTCTATGGCTCCCTTCTTCAACATTATAAATATAGGGTTTTGTCCCCTTGTAAAATACACTTTTGAGTTGGGATTTCTCCCATTTTAATGAAGTTTATTTTTTTCTTTGTGCATACCTTTTTTCGGGTATTTTGTATGAACCCTAGTGGTTCTTGTGCTTGAGTGAGCATTATTTGGGAGCTATTTTTGTTGTGGACTTCTCTTCCTTACAGTCTGATTCCAGTTCCGAAAGCCGTTTTGAAGTTGATTACCTGAATCAGGCTAAACTTTGTAATACATCAAAACCAATAGGATCTTCTAGTGGAACCAATTTTGGTTCCAGATCCAAAAATATCCGAGAGTTTTAATCTACATCCTATCTGATTAGAAAATGGATAGAATTTTATGAACCATATCCATCTGAATTACCTTTGGTCAGGTCGGATATCTAGTTCAGATCCGACCCATTTGCACAACCCTAATGGAAACCCCTAACAAGTTGACATACAGAAGTTTAAATCACATATGGACACTCAAACACACGTGTGCAAAACATTCACACACACACAAGTGATCTGAAAGATTGAAGACAATCAATGTTCCTTTTTTATTTAGAAAAATCTGCAACAATATTATGTAAATGTTTTATGATTATGTTTATTGGGTTGACTTCAAACTATGACGGAATCATTGGAATGGGTCAAGGTCTTGCTCATCACACACACACACACACACACACACACAAATTCACTATCCCTTATAACCTACAGTCTTTCATTCTTGGTGCAGAATAATTTGCTTAGATTTACATTGATCCCAGGGAATCATTTCCAGGACATCTGCAGAACATGCACACTGAATAACAATTGGAGTTATTTAAGTTGCTGAACTTTCTTTATACATCTATCAAATAAGTTACTAGCTCTGGAAAGTAGTTAGCCTATCAATAACATCGCCACCTGAGCTGAGTCGATGCAAGCTGTCATGTGTAAGGAATTTAAAGGAACATGCCTTCAAATGACCAAATGTACAAATGATGCATGGAACAGGCAACCCTGAGGAAGAAAGATTCCTACCATCAGTAGATGCAACGAACACAAGCTGTTTCGAAGCAAGGACCTTTTCTTTTCAATGAGACTAAATGGACCTATTGAATCAATATCAAATTCAGTCCACAGCCCCTCGGAACGTGTGGTTAGAGACCCACTGGAACTTAAAGAAAAGCCAGGTTCCCATGTTGGTAGAGTTAGCATATTTCCTAAGAATAGGCAGCCTCAGTAAATGGAAAATTATTTGAGCTGCTGATAATTTGAGATTGCATTTGGAGCTATCTATTTGTATCTTGAATAGGAGGCCTGTAATCCTCCTAGAAATCATGTAAATAACAGAAAATGGCAGAGTTGCAATCATAGTAGAAGAAATGAAGATAATGTCGCTGTAACAGCTGTTAAATCCTGCTCGAACAACTACTAAGCTCAATTCTCCATACCACACATGAGGTGCTTGTGTTGGATCACATACAGCTTTACGAGTCTGCAAAACTGATCTAAAAAGGAGCAATGAACAACCTTGGATCATTCTGCATGTATCTTTTGAACTTTTCCTTTTCTTTTTGGCTAGTGAATTTGTATCCACTTGTTTATACTTAAATCTTAATGAATATATTTTGTTATATATCAAAATAACACTATTTTGGGTTGTGAAACCGATCAATATATAGGTTAACATGAGGCCATGACAACACTATATCGGACCTGTTTTGTCACCTTGTTTCAAGGACTGAAGAGTTTCCCATGCTCATGATGCTGAAAGCTATGAGATCTTCAGCACATCTATATTTTAGGTGGAAAAGTTTCCATTTTTTATGAGACATTGGTTTTTGCTAGCTTATGTCAATAGAACCGCATGGCTTAAGGAGAAAGCATGGGACACTTGAATCCAGCTCTATACAGGAGTAAAATATTGTAAGTTGTCTTGAAGTACTATTAAGTTATTAACCCACTTGCTTTCTGGGTATATCTTGAATTCTTTTAAATTGTTTTTTTTTGACAATCTTTTTTCTATATATTTTCTCAATTTGCATTCCCTTTTAAATGAATTATAGGTGACCATAATTTATAAATGTTTGTGATACTGGAAGCGGTGCATCAATTTTTAGATCATTGTTTACAACTGAAAATCTTGAAAATCGAGAACCTTCTTTGGAGGTACGACAACACTCTGCAATGATTTTGAAGCCAAGAACAATGCTGTCCCTAAATATGTTATTACCAGTTGATATTTGTGCCTTTGATAAAACCTAGATGATTGACTGGATGCACCAGAAGCGAGAGAACATCACACAAACTTGGCATGCAAAAATTAATCAATTGCTCTGCAAGTGGCGGAACAGTGGGAGGTACAGTTTGACCTTGATACTCTAAAAGTGTACTAATTCTTGACAAAATGCTTACTTTATGAAATTTTAATAAGTTACTGTTGCTGAAGGGAATTCGAGAGTAAAGGTATGACTAAAGTGGAAAAAGAAAGGTCATTTTTTTTTCTGCTTCTTCTTAAGAACAGATAAGTGATACTATTTTTCATAAATTTTCATGTAAAATGGGGCCAATGATTTATTAATCTAGTAGAATTTCTGTTTCCTTTGAAATAACGGAATATGCTATCCTTATTCTATGCACTCTCTGATTGTGTCATTAAATATATATATATATATATATGGGATAGCATTTGCTACCCTCGGGGGTAAGAAATTCCATAGTTGGAACTCATAGGGTGAGGTTGTTTTGACCAAATCTGACCTTATGGATGTGTTCAACATTGTCAAAATAGTAGGAATAAACTCTTGGATCATAGTTTTTGGACATAAAAACATGTTTTCTTGAGTTTTGAAAATTTGATACATTGTATGCCATTGATTTTTCAACCCTCGTAAAATCTGACATATACATTAGAAAAACATAATCCAAAGGTCAGTTTGTAGTAAATTTAATATCTAGGTTACATCTGGAGGGTTAGATGTGCAAAAAAACTGACGAAAATGAAAATATTACATTTTTTCACTAGGGGTTCCTTACCCACGAGGGTAGCAAACATTACCCATATATATACCAGCCCCCTCACCCGTCTCTCTCTCTCTCTCACTCACATGCAAAACCCTTACCTTCCACCTCTTCTCCTTCCATCCGGCATTTTCCCTTCTCCCCCATTTGTCTTGATTTTTGTGACCCTCCAACTCCAGCACAATAAGAATACACAGCCACCAAAAAAATGATGAGAGGAAAAATTCTTTCGAAGATGCACAATACATAAAGAAACAACTTCCCCTTTTACAACATTCACCTGGCTAAAATGCACCTTACAACTCTAATAAGCACGATAGACAAGATAGTATACAATTCTGGACCGATTTGATCCTCATATCTTTGACTCTGCACACTTACATATACAACACTATATCAATCTTCATAATTGGTTAGTAAAAGAGAGAACCCTAAAAGTGAGAACACAAAAGAGAGTAGAATGCTATATCTTCATTCTGCATAAAAAAGAAAAAGAGTTACAACATAAAAGGGGTCAACCCCTTTGGCTACGCAAGAGACAAAAATGATTGACATTTTAGGGTCATGAAAAATACAAAAGTGCCCCTCATAACAAATCTATATACACTTAAAGGAGGGTAGCATCAAAACTTATAATACACAATGTACATTCATATTACACTCTTCAACACTCCCCCGATGATGCTAGAGGATTCATCCCAAGTTTGGAGAGAAATATTTGAAAGTGTAAAGGAGGTAAACTCTTGGTGAACACATCAGCTATTTGCTCTTTTTAGCTCACATGCTCAAGGGCTATGAATCTATGATCCTATCTTCACAGGCTCTCCTGGTAAAGTGATAATCAACTTCAATATGCTTCGTTCTTTCACAAAATTCTGAATTTTTAGCAATATAGATAGCACTCATATTATCACAATATAAGGAGATCCTTTCAGAAATTGCAACACCAAGATCTTCCAAAATCCACCTTATATGACTTATGCTGTGAGTTGAGCCATAGCTCTATTCTCTGCTTCAACTATAGACAAAAATACTCGTTGCTGTTTTTTGCTTTTTCACGAGATCAAAGAACTTTCAAGAAATACACAAAATCCAATAGTAGAGAGATGATCTCTAGTCAAACCCCCAAAATCTGAATCACAAAAGGCTCTAGCTGTAACATACCACCCTATTTTTTCCAGCTATAGGCCTTAATTTTACTCTAAATATAACGATTTTTATAAAAGTCAAACCTAGGTCTTTATTTGTCCAAGTGCTGTGAAAGGTGCCCATAACAGGAAAATATTTTTAATAATTAAATTATTACATATTTTCTCTCTGAATTTTCACACAAAGTAATAATATGTAAAAAGAGAATTTTGATAGAAGTAGCAAGGATTTATAGAGATGCTCACATGATATTTCAACGAGGATAGCGACAAGGAAGTCAAACTTTGAACCTTAGTGGAGATATTAGTTTGATCTTTTAGAAGATATAATAATCATCTCATAGTTTTATCTTGTCTTGTATTGAAGATTTTAGTGAAAGATGAGTTAATAGATAGAGTTATTAGAATGCTGTATAAATGTTCATGTTGCTTTTCTAAAGCAAGTTCATTTAAAATCCAAAGACAAATATGAACAACCTAAAGTCACACCTTTAAGACAAGACCAATTATGAGTTGGTTTTGGGGCATGATACTTGTGGTATCAGAGCACTAGGTTTAGGGACTGGTTTTGTGAGACCTTTTATGAATTGTCTCGAGTAAGAAGTGGATAGAACTAATGGACAACAAACATACGAATTGGAAAAATAGTGGGAAAATTTTCCGGATTTGGCTTGACTTCCTTGTTAGATGACCAATATTTTCGTGAGTGTTACAATTTTAAGACGTCATATGTACAACACAATTTTGTACGTAGATAATCAAAGATGAAAGTAATAATTATAGTATTGAACAATTTAAGAGATTGGATTCACCATCTTCTCTCGGAGTTCCTGTAGAAGCTGAAGGATGGATAATTAATTAAAGATCATCAATGTGTTTGAATATGACAATGAGCTTCAGGTTTTTTAATATATTTAGGTTAGGAGAGTAGAATATTGGTGGAAAATGCTAGTGTATTTTGAAACAAGAAACACACACACACACACACACACATATATATATATATATATATATATATATATATATATATATATATATATATATATATATATATATATATATATATATATATATATATATATATATATATATATATATATATGAGAACAGGGTTCATCCTATCCCCTTTTTCTTTACGTTACTGTCAAGGTCCTTCAAATATCAAAGTTTTAAGTGTTTTATGCTCAATTTGAACCGTTAGATGCATTTATCAATACTTATTTATTGAGAAACAAACTTTCTTTCAAATTGATTTGATGTAAAAAATGTAACCATTTTATCATGAAATTTTAGTATGATATCAACCGATGATGTTTTTACCTCTTTAAAATACACATCCGAGCATAAAGATGCTTAATCAATTACATGTTCTCCATTTAACAACAATCATAAGCACATCTAATGGTGAAGATCGAGTTTAAAACATCTAAAAACTATGATTATTTGAAGGTCCTAATAGTGACCTAATAACACAGGGGCATGATAATCCTCATTCTCTCTTTCTATGTATGTATGTATGTGTGTATATAGAGTAGTCGGATGGTGTGCCCCGAGTTTTGGTGTATGTTCAATTTTATGAATTTTGTGACATGTTACACTGAATTACACACTTCATTTATATATGTTTGTTACTAAATTTAACTATTTATTGTAATTTTTTTTCTTGATGTTTTATTTTTTAGTCCCGCCTAGGCTGACTAGTCCCGCATAGGCCTCGACTAGTCCTTTTAAGGGTTTTTCGCCTAGGCTCTGACTAGCACTTTTGACAACTTAGGTCGACACACATCGACACCCAGACACGCCATTTTACCCTCGGTACATACAAGTTTGTATTTAATTTATAATTATATGTTCAGTTTATAATTTTATATTTTCAGTGTATAATATATATTAGATATAGCATATATATTTAGATTATATTTAGTTTATTTTGAAATATATATATCCCCGTACCCACATTTTTTAGAATTGCCGTATCATACCCTTCGTACCCATACCCGCACCTGCACCTGTACCCAGGTGACATTGCTTAGAGGAAATTCGATGAGTCTATAAGTGTCAAATTCAGAGGAAATACCAATTGATTTCTCTCCCATAAATGAATAACATTATTCCTTCAAGCATAAATATGATAGATTCATCTAGTCAAGATTTATTTGAAAAATGGTTGTCCATTTTATACGTGGATACAATTCAATGTTATGCTCTTTTGTTCTTTCTCTTTTAGCATCATAATGTCTTCAAGAGTATTGATTAGTATTGGCTTTAAATTTTGAACTTTTGTTTAGTTGCCAATATATCCTCTTGATGTGTTAGGATTTGGTGGTTTAAGGACTTGACTTTATGCACCTTAATCACACTAGGCCTTTTCGTGTATTGGTTAGGCACCTAACGTTTTGTATATGAGCATTCACCATGTCTCGAGTTTGAATCTCGGAAGGGGCGACCTAGGAAAAGCCGAAAATGTATACTTGGACCAGAGTGAGAGCCACCAAAAGATGGAAAGGCCTACCTGGAGTTGAGGCAAGAGTGAAAGCCGTCCTAATGGGGGATGTCGAGGATATCAACTGTGGAGTGTGGTGGGTTGTTAGGATTCTAGTGGTTGAAAGACTTGATTTTGTGCTCTTTAATCACCCTAAGGCCTTTTTGTGTATTGGTTAGGCACGTAACAATGTGGTAGTCACAAACTTTGAAAAGTATCCTCTAGAAAGTAATGGCTAGGCCTGGATTAGGTTAGATTCAAAATTGGTCTGAGCCATACCCATGAAGTACCAGTGTGTGTGTGTGTGTGTTCTGATGTAGTTGTTGCAAGGAAATAGAACTTCAAACGGAACTCCAAAAGCAAGCTCACAAAATATCTCTTTCAATGAACACAAAGGTTCATTCAATACACTCACAAGAGCAAAAAATACTCAAAAGAGTATATACACCAAGAGGAAAAAAAATATCTCATTCAAGTGGGAAAACCCACACCAAAAGTAAATTACAAATGCATGGGGTATAGCCTCATATTTATACAAAGAGGGAGCTAGAAAGAGTCGTTGGACTCTCCAACGGCTCTAATAGAGCCGTTGGAGTGTCCAACAACTCTTTGGACTTTGCTTTTTGACTTAGTTAAAAAGCAAAAGTCTAAAAAGTGTCCAAAATGCTTTTGCTTTTTGCTTTTTGACTTGGTCAAAAAGCATAAGTTTACAATAGTCCAAAAAGTAAAAAATAAAACTAACTAGCTATCCTATTATAACTAAGCTAAAAAATAATAAAAGATTATATATGATAGGGTATTTACATATGAGATTGTCTATGAGATTACAACTTTTAACACTCCCCCTCAAACTTACGGTTGAACAACCGAAAATTTGTTCAAAAGAAAATGGAACCGAGGAGTAGCAAGAGGTTTGGTAAAGAAATCTGCCAGTTGATATTTTGAGGAAACATATGGAGGCTCAATGATGCCTTTAGAAATTTCTCACTTACGTAGTGGCAGTCCATTTCAATATGTTTGGTCCATTTGTGAAATGTCTTATTGCTGGCAATGCAAATTGAACTTTTATTGTCACAGCATAGCTGTGATGCTTTTGTGCTCCCAACACCCATATCTTGAAGCAGTCGCCTCAACCAAAATACTTTCATGGTGGTTGTAGCCATGACTCTGTACTCGGCTTCAATTGACGAAAGAGAGACTTTTTGTTGCTTTTTATATCTCCAAGAAATCAATAATTCTCCTAAAAACACACAAAGCCCAATAGTTAAATGTCGATCATTTGGATTACCTCCCCAATTTGCATCAATATAAGCAGTTAGTTCTAATGAAGAAGAAGCAGACAAAAACAATCCTCTAAAAATGGAAGTTTTAATACATCTAATAATACATAACACAGTTCTTATATGAATAGAGGTGGGAGCATGCTGGAATTGATTTGCTGTGTGAACAACATGTGCAATGTCAGGTATTGTGATGGAGAGATAAGACAATGCCCCAACAAGTTGTCTGTAAGGTGTTGGGTTCTCAAGAGGTTCTCCATCGTCAATTTTCATTTTGATGTTCACAACTTCAGGAGTATCAACATGTTTGCCATCTGTGATTCATAACCTGTCAATAATGTTAAGAGCAAATTTAGATTGAGTTAGTAAATAACCTTTAGGAGAATAAGCTACTTCAATACCAAGATTTTTAAAAAAAAAACCTAAATCACTTATTTCAAAATTGGTTTTGAGAAACTTTTTGATATTGTCAACTCCCTGTTTATCACTTCCTGTGATGATCATGTCGTCCATATAGAGAAGAAGAATAATGATCTCTGCATTAGATTTCTTAATAAACAAAGCGTTGTCAATAACACAAAATTGAAAGCCAAAATCAAGTATAACCTTACTGAATCTATCATACCAAGCCTTTGAGGCTTGCTTAAGGCCATATAAGGCTTTATGTAAGCGAAGGTCTTTGCCTTGAGGAATTTCAATGCCAGGAGGTGGTTCTATATACACTTTTTCGGCTAGACTTCCATTGAGAAATGCATTCTTGACATCTATTTGAAAGATATGTCATTTCTTTATGGAGGCAAGGGCTATTAGAGTTCTTATGGTGGTCATTCTAGTGACTGGTGCAAAGGTTTCTTCGTAGTCTATCCCATATTCTTGGGAATAGCCTTTGGTGACTAGTCGAGTTTTAAAACATTCAAGACTGCTATCACTCTTAGTTTTAACTTTGTATACCCATCGACATCCTATGGGCCTTTTCCTAGGTGAAATGTCTTGAATAGTCCACGTGTTTGCCTTTTCCATGGCATTTAACTCGGTTCTCATGGTTTCAACCCATTCTAAATGTTCTTTCGCTATATTATAGTTTGGAGGTTCTATATAGGAGTGTAATAGGGCAATATATGCTTGATGTTTTGGTGAAAAAGATTCATAAGATACAATTTTTTTGGGTACTTTTGACACTCTAGATGATTTTCTTGTTCTTATTTGATCCTGTGCTTTAATATATTTTTCCAGAGCACAAGGTTACTCTAGATCTCCTCGCCTAGAGTATTGAATGTAGTCTGGATGATATGATTCAATGTTGATTATACTATTTTGATCTTCTTGATCAACTTCTTCTTCATTAATTTCTGTAACTAGGTCCAACAAGGAGTATTCATCAACCTCTTCAGAGTTTTTAGTTTCAAAGAAACTTTCGTTTTCTAAGAAGGATACATTTCGTGACACATAACCTTCTAGTTCTGAGATCAAGACATCTATAGCCTTTTTGATTGCTTACATAACCAAGGAATGCACAAGGAATGACTCAAGGGGAAAGCTTGTCATTTTTGTTGGAGAAAACAAAACATTTGCAACCAAATACTCTCAATCGCGAATAATCTGGGATTTGTTTAAAAAGTTTTCCAACAGGTGATATATTTTTTAACAAAGACGACGACATTCTATTAATGAGATATACCGTGGTTAGGGTGGCTTCGGCCCAAAAACTTTTTGGAACTTGATGAGTAATGAGTAAAATTCTTGTTGTTTCTATAATGTGTCTGTGTTTTCGTTCGGCTAAATCATTTTGTTGTGGGGTATATGAGCATGACTTTTGATGTAAAATACCATGTAGATTCAAATAAATATTAAATTCTTTTGATAAATTGATGCAGAGTACGTCCCAGATCCAGCAGGAAACAAGAGTTGTCTCGGGTCCAGGATCGGACCCGAGACCCGGATCCAGATGAGAGGCCTAGGGTTTTGTGCGCAGGGGAGGATTGAGAATTGCAGCAACCGTCTTTTTCTTCAGCAACTTTTCCCTTTCAGCAACTTTCTCCTTTTCTTTTCCTATTTGCCTGTCCCCTTGTCTTTACATTTTGCTTTACTTGTTATTTTCTCTGTCACGTTCAGTTTACAACTTTTACATTTATGTTCTGTTGCTTGTTGCAGCAGCCTTTGTTTTCATTCCTTTTTTTTTCCTGTTTTGTTTTCTTCTAGTCGACGTTTTTCCTTTTGCTTTTCAGTATTCCAATTAATTGCTTGATCCCTTTTTAGTTTATATTCTTTATTGTCCCTTGAAGTTTCCATTGAATAAAGCACGCCCCATCGTTTCGGTGGGCCTTTTACTTTTCATTTTCTGAGCCTTGCACGAACACGAGAGTCGTGTTTTCGACAATAGACGTCAAGAAAAGAGCAAGCCGACACACCCACTGCATCAAATGGTATCAGAGCCTAGGTTCTCCTCCGTCGTCAGCGATATGGTTTAGGAGGCGAGGAGCGATCCGGCGAATGGAAACGAGCAGGAGGATGCCGGCAGTGAGAGTCCAATGCTGCATATGTTGGGAAGGATGACCAGAATGGAGGAAAATATGTCGAGGATGAACAGAGAAATCATGGGCATCTCAAAACGACTGGATGGGATGGAGGCCCGACTAGTCGCCCTCGAAACACAGGGAGAGGGGCGTGCAACGTCAACCTAAAAGCAGGGAGCAGATCAGGGTCGCCAACTGATTCACGTTCAGCCTGTCCAAGACGAAGTTCCAACGTCGGCTCTCCCTCCCTATTTCGAGTTGCCTCCTCCGCTCCAGGCGAACCAGAGGAACCACGCAGGTACGCCGCCTGCCCTGGGTGTTTCCCTGTCTCTGCAGCAAGCCCTTACGGCTGCACCACCGGCCGGACCTGCTTTGCAGGACCCCAGCTTCACGCTGGGTCCTGCCGAGGGTCCACCTGTGGCCGCGAGCTGCTGGGACGGTCCCATATGGTGGGTCATGCCAGCAGGGTCCCAGCATTGCGCTGGGCCTGGCTGCCGATCGAGGCGCGGCGGCACAACCCAGGAAGGCAAAAATTTTTGAGGATCCTGCGTATGGAAGCAAGAAGACAACAACCCGTGGGAACCCTATCGTTGCGGAAACAGGTCAGCCGATGCACCCTTAGCCTGCCTGATTCACCACCACACCTTCGGTTCTCCCTCCCTATTCTGATCCCAGTCCTCCGCTCCAGCTGAATCAAGCATCCACTGCAGATCATAGTGGGAAGCTTGAGTGCTTATCTGTGCTAGCAAGGATAAGACAATAATTTACCATCTGCTTTCGTGCTGAAAGTCCTGCTTCAGTGGATGGTCTACCTCTTTGGAAGTTTGAAGATAGAGTAGAGACCTTCCCAACCAAAGATCCTAGTCTTGCATTCACTGGCCAGAAGGTTGTCCAGGTGGAAGAGCCAGAGCCTCTTGTTGATCTCATTTTAATCTCTTCTGAGCCTGCATTTGTTCGTGAAATATTCCCTGTCTCTGTGTTTGTGACTGCTAAAGGACATATGGTCTGCTTTGGGGAGCTGAAGATAAACCTTGTAGACACCAAAGGGGGCATACTTGCAATCAGAGACATTGAATCTTTCTCTTTAGAAAATCATGACATCCAACTTCTTAGTGTTTCAACATCAACTGAAGAAAACGGTTCCCAACCAAATGTCGAAAATATCAGAAAAATTAAGGAGTCTTTTAGGTTGTTTTCTGTGCCATTCTTGAATGTGGGTGAATCATGGTCTTGCAGGTTAGACATCAAGTGGCAGAGACCAAAATTGGTAATGCTGTATGCTTCACTGGGGTACTCCCCTAATAGCTGGGAAACCATGGCTCAAAAAGTTCACATACAGAAGGAGCTCGCCTTCCCTTATGATCCTGTGCATGGAGACCATAAGACAACAAGTCCACGAGCGGGAGCAGGGGAACCCTTGGGGATGGGCTCGGACCCAAGAGGGTCCAGACCCGAGTTCGTGGAAACGGGACCCGAGCCCGGGACGGGGGACCATCCTTTGGGTCCCCGGGAGCGGGACCATCAACAACTGTTTCAACCATTCAGAGAACAACAAGAACGTTTTGCAACTGTTGCTGAATTGGCTAGAACATTACTCTCAGTTCTCCTCTACTTGAGATGGTGCAAGAAGTGGCAAGTCTTCCATGATAATATATCAAGCAGACAAATGGTGATCTTTAAATCATCAGTTATGCAGTCTCTTACCTTTGAGGTTAGAGTATCAAATTTTGGACTTGCTATAATAATGGATCCAGACCAGACACATGTATCAACAATTGTTGTCGGCACCTTTGGTTACCTAGCTCCAGAGTACATAGATACTGGAAGAGCCATTGAGAAAGGAGATGTTTATAGCTTTGGTGTCTTGCTGTTGCAGCTCTTGATTGGAAAGAAACCAACAGATGAAACATTTATAGAGGAAGGCACAAGGTGTGAAGCCTAGGTGAAAGCAGTTAAGGAAAGCAAGAGGGAAGAGTATGCAATGGATGATGGTTTAGCTTGCTGCCCCATTGAGGAAGTCAGGCAAGCACTTGCCATTGCACTCAAGTGCCTGGAACCAGACCCATCTCAGAGGCCGCTACTGAAGATGTGTCCGATCTATATGCATACTGTGGTGACAATAAGTCGTCAGAGCCGACTTCTTCCCAACCGGGGGAGAATGATGCAAAGCACGTCCTAGATCCAGCAGGAAACATGAGTTGTCTCGGGTCCAGGACCGGACCCGAGACCCGGATCCAGATGAGGCCTTTAAAGCCCCTCTAGAGTTTTGTGCGCAGGGGAGGATGTTGATATCAACAGCCGTCTTTTGCATTCTGTTCTTTCCTCTACAACATTTGGTTTCTTTTCACATTGTTTTCGTTTAATTTTTACGTTCAACAACTCGCCATTCTTTCTTTCCTAGTTATTGTTATCGTATTTGTTTCTGTTAAAGTTCTGATTCATTGTTTCAAAGATCTCCATTGAGATAAAAGACAAAAAAAAGGTTCCTGCTATTGTATTTTGAGGGTTAGCGTCTGTGCCTTTTTTTTCTTCCCCGCTCATAGCACGACGTGGGTCGAGCTTTCAGTTCAGCCCACAGCACTCGAGAAACTCGACGTTCCTCTGCATCATAAATACTCTTCCCCTGAATCAGTGTGAAATATAGAGATATCATTCTTAAATTGGTTTTGAACTAGTTTATGAAACATCTGGAAATATAAAAATACTTCAGATTTATGTTTCAGAAAATAAATCCAGGTATGTCTTGTAAAATCATCTAAAAAAATGACGTAGTATGAAAAACCTCTTTCTGATATGACAGGTGCAGGACCCCATACATCCGAATGTACTAACTCAAGAGGTCGAGATGAGATAAAATTTCTTTCTTGAAAGGGTAATCTCTTCATTTTTGTAAGAATACATTTTTCACATTTAAATGTCTCAAAATTATAAAAGTTTTTCATATTTGGAAAAAGATGAATCTTGGATATGTTAGGATTACCAAGTCTCTTATGCCATAAATCCAAGTCCATTTTTTGAACATTACAACAAAATGTATTCTTGAGGATTTCTAAAAAATCTATGTAGTATAGGCTTTCTTCTCTATGGCTTTCCCAAATCAGCTTCCCTGACTGGTGATCCTGCACTTGACAACCATGAGAAGAGAAAGAAACGTTACATCCAGGGTCAGATAACTGAGAAACAGATAAGAGATTGAGATTTAATTTTGGAATATATCTAATTTGAGGAATATAAAATCTTTTTAGGTTTTGAGAAGTTTTTTCAAAATTTTCTATTGCTTTAATTTCTAGTGATGTTCCATCAACAGTAAAAACGTTAGACCTATTTGAGTTATGACATTCGGATAACATTTCAATATTCGGAGTCATATGAAAGGAAACACCTGAATCAAGAAGCCATAGAGTTTTACCTGGATCGTAGGTACTAATGGAAGAGACTGTAGCTTCCGTAGATGAAGGTGCTCCCTTGAAAAGAGTTCCAAGAGCTTCCACCAATTGTGCCAGAGACATGCTTCCAATGGAAGACTCGTTCGCTTCTTGTGGTGGTCTGACGGAGGTGACTTTTTTCTCATAGGGTCTCTTTAGTTTTGGACAATGGGTTTTTACATGTCCAGGTTCATGGCAGTAGTAGCAAATGATCTTTCTTCTCTCAAAATCATTTCCTTGTTTTTCATCATTTCCCCTTCCATAGTAAGGGGTTTGTAAGTCCTGATATAGTTTTCTGGTTTTGAGACGGCTAAAACTGAGTCATCATCCTCACCCCAATTGTTTGGGATGAAGGCATTGTTGTTGTTGTAAAACGTAGTCATCATTCTTGGAGACTCTACTTTTGAGTCTATTTTCTTTCATACTTAACTCCTCTATTGTGTCTTTTATTGAAGGCACTTTTCCACGATGAAGAAGAATAGACTTAGTGGATTCAAATTTCGATCTCAATCCATTAATGAAATGAAAAAAATGCTCCGCATTGATTAGAGTTTGGCGTAGTTCATTATCTTGTGGACAATGCCACTTCGGTTCAAGAATAGCTATTTCTTTCTACAATTCTGACAAACCATTATAATACTCTCTCATGCTCTTGTCTCCTTGAACCATATTTTTTACTTTAATTTGAAGATTGCACACATGTGCAATATCTTTAAGATAATACATTTTCTTAAGATAATCTCATGCTTCATTTGCATGCTCAAATTTTGCTAAACTTGAGCATTTCTTTATATCAACACTTGAAATAAGCCAAGACATGATCTTGGCATGTCCCATGCGCCACTCTTTCTACTTTTTCTCGTAAGTGGATATGGCCTTAACTCTTTCTACCTTCTTGAGAGATATTTCCTTTTCTCCTTCATCCTTTGTAAGAATTAGAGTAAGTTCCTTATCGGTTCCATCAACTAATCCCCGTAAACTCTTTTCTCATATAAGATGCTTCATGATTGAAGCCCATGTGACATAGTTTGAATCATTTAGTTTGATGGGCTTAATGGTGACATTATCATTGTCATCCATTTTACAATATTGGGAAGAAGAGGTAAGAGAGGAAATAGAAAAAGATAGAAGTATACTCTACCACAAATGGTGAGTAGAAATATTTCTTCAAGCTTTTTATGCCTCCACACGATCACCACTTCAAGGGAGATCACTTTCTTGCAAGAAACTCGTGTGACACATTTTCCAATGTATCAAAAATGAACTTGCTTCAACCTCGTTTTGATACCATGTAAGAAAATAGAACTTCAAACGGAACTCTAAAAGCAAGCTCAAAAAATATCTCTTTCAATGAATACAAAGGTTCATTCAATACACTCACAAGAGCAAAAAATACTCAAAAGAGTATATACACCAAGAGGAAAAAGAAAATATCTCATTCAAGTGGAAAATCCACACCAAAAGTAAATTACAAATGCATGGGTATAGCCTCATATTTATACAAAGAGGGAGCTAGAAAGAGTCGTTGAACTCTCCAACGACTCTAATAGAGCCGTTGGAGTGTCCAACGACTCTTACTTGCTTTTTGACTTAGTCAAAAAGCAAAAGTCTAAAAAGTGTCCAAAATGCTTTTGGTTTTTGCTTTTTGACTTGGTCAAAAAGCATAAGCTTATAATAGTCCAAAAACTAAAAAATAAAACTAACTGGCTATCCTATTGTAACTAAACTAAAAATAAATAAAAGATTAGATATGATGGGGTATTTACATATGAGATTGTCTATGAGATTAGAACTTTTAATTCATATAATGCACTACGAGCAAATAGGTTGAGAACAAATACATTCTTTCTCATAGTTAAATAAAGTTGTGTGCAAACTAGAGTTGCTAAATTTGAAGCCATTGGATGTATTTGTTGGTAATCAACCCTAAAAGTTATGCTTGGATTCGCTAGGACATTCCTACAAATTTTAACTACATTTGCTCAATTCACGAATGTTTGTTATTCTAGATTAATCATACTGGTACATTTTCAAAACCTTGATGCGATTCGGCATACGGTTAGTTAAGTTGCCCATGGCTTCTTATTGGAATAAGATTCAAAATGGGGAGTTCATAGAGTCTGTTAGGAGTGGGAGATGGGTTGTCTCTGCCTATGAACATGATGTGGCCTGGTCAACTGGTCCATCCATTTGGAGAGGCTGGTTGAGGCTCAAAAACCTAGCTAAGGCCTGACCCAGAGAAACCTGGCCACAGACAACCTTTGGGGTGCCTGCTTGTCGTAAGGCGAAGACAACGGGCTGAGACAGACCTGGCTGGCGCAGGTCTGATTTTGATCAAGCCACCAAGCCTGTCAACCAGCCGAGGGGCCAATTCTGAGCCCAGATCATGTATGGCTGCAGCACAGAAACCTATCCTAGCCCAGCCCAAATGCCTGAGCCATGGGAGGTGCTGCTTTGGTGCTGAGTGCTAAAGTCGGTAATTTTGTAGTTTGCAATTCGCTTGAGATATATCTGATAGGTGTTCATCTGCTAGGATGGAATTTGATGGTTGGATGATAACTTGCTCCATCTTCTGAGGTTTGAATTCTTAAAGGGTTCTCCAGCTTAACTACAATAAATAAATAAATAAATAAATGTGCAGATGAGTCTTGATGAAAATCCTAAGAGATTTTGCATCATATCCTATAACTTTTGGTTGCACCATTTAATTTCTATATCTAGGTAGTACATAATGAGTTCATTTGTGTATCGTCTTTTACACCATATTCTACAGGTGCGGTAACTGCAATGAAGACTACCGATTGAATCTTATAGATTCTAGTTTTTCAGTTACACTTTCATCATGGTACAATGCTTTGTTCTACTTCTGGCATCAGATGGGTGGTTTTGCCTAGATAACCTCCTAGATGGATCAGTATTTGTTTTCTGATGACTATTACATGGTTCTTGTTTGATGCTAGTCTCTAAATAAAAAATAATTGGTGCAGATGCAATCACCAAAACTCATATCCTGAATGGTTCTTTGGTACACATCACCAAAATCTCTACTGGTCTCTTATATCCTGCTGTTTCCATGTAGTTTTAAGGATATGATTATTGATCATACGTGTGACATCTCTGATGTCATGAAGGAGCAACAGGGTTAATGAATTTTGTTATGTTCTACATAATAACCAAATGTATATAAAAATCTGACTAGAGCAATTGCTAATTTGCGATGGTGTAGCCACACATGCTTCTTATGTCATAATCCAGATCTGCATCCCTTCTAATCTACAAGGATGTCACAGCTTATTCACACACACACATGCGTGTGTATGTGGATGTAAACAAAATACACAGCTTTTTGGATCTAATGTGCTACACAGTTTGTAGAAGGAAATGGCAGTTTATCGCAAGATGCTCAGAATTTTGTATCTAATTTCTAATTGTTCAAAATGTCCACCTCTACTTAAAAATTTCCATTGTCTTGTACTTTAACTAGCTTCTAGGTTCCCCTCAAAAAAAAAAAAACTTCCATTGCCTTGTACACCATATTACACTAATGCAATATTTACAATGAATGCTAATGGCTGCACTGCATAGCTTCCAAGCCACAAAAAATGCCAAGTTGTTATTGGTGTTTTACTTCCGATCTATGATAGATGGTGGTTGCCTGGATAACCTCCCATGAGATCGGGTCGGTATTTGTTTTCTGATAATTATTCCTGTGGAGGATAGATCAGTGTTTGTCTTCTGATGATTACTTGCAGATCTTGTTTGATGCTGCTCTTTGAATCCAAAATAATTGGCGGACAGGTGTAATCGCATCCAATCTCATACCTAGACAGGGTTCTTTTGATTACACATCACCAACAACCTTGATCTGATCTATTATGGCCTGCTGCTTGGGCATCTTGTGAAATGTGCAGTTAACAGTCTCCGATTTCAAGTACAAGAGGCATTCGATTTCATGAACTTGGTTGTGTTTCACATGATCGCCAATTATACCCAAAGATCCCATTAGAGCAGTTCCCATGGGAGAGAGGATCAGGTCCAAGGTACCTTGGACAGAAAAGTTCCAAGGTACCTTGGATGCTGTTTATTATCACCAAGATGAATGACACTCAAAAACCCACCAAATGGTAGGTCTCCACCTAGATGGGTCTCACAAGCCTTTCCAGTGCCGTTGATCAACTAGATGAATGCATCGGAGGTAACAAAACAGACAGTTCACATTTGTCCAAGCACCCTTTGTTTGGTGGGTTTCTGTGTGCTGTTCACCTTGGCGATGATCGGTGTCCAAGGGACTTGGATGCTTTTCTGTCCAAGGTCCCTTGGACCTGATCCTCTCTTCTCATGGTGCAGTTGGGCTTGCTGCTGAAGTCAGAACCCAAATCTGAGCCCACAAACTTCCAACCTACAAATGGTTACAGCATATGCTTTCATATACGCATATACATGGATATAACAGTATATAAAATGTGTGTGTATATAACGTTATATGCCAGTCTGCACGTGTATCTAACATTATTATATGCATAGTTTCTAAAACAAAATGTTTGCTTTAAGGATTTTATATTTCTTTCATTGTCTGCCTCTTTTATAGGTGGACCAGAGTGAATTCTACGCACAGTTTTTGTGTTTGGTGACCTTGTGATGGGCTCCTATGATCTTGACAAAGGATTTGCTTGTCCCCATGTTTGATGGCAGACCAAGGAATATAAAAAACACCAGGATATAGTTGCCTTTGGATGTCTCAAACAGACACCAATCCTTAATCCCTTAATATAAACTAAAGTTTGTAGACCCTATTGTTGCTACATCATCTTTAGCAAGAATCATTGATCACATCTTATCACACTTTATGAACAAAGATAAGGTTGATCTTGATAAAGCAACTAAATTTTTAATTAATTATTGGTATGAAATACACTAATGTCATGCAAAATGCATTACTGATTGTTAAGGTCTATTCTTGTTGGAACACAATAATAGGCTCAAGTGCTTCCAAAGATTGGTGGGTTCAATTGAACTAGAGTCCAGCAGCTTTTGTGTGGGGGTTTCCATATACTAAGGTGGCTCAACATGACTCAGGAGGGACCTGGATATCATAGTTTTTTCATGGTAAATGGATCATCCCAGTTGGAGGCTCCCTGGGGGATGAGGGGCATCCACGGGGTTTAACGCCACCAAGACGATGACCATAGGTACATCAGGTTAAGCCCAGTGAGATCAGATCTCCGATCCTGAGTGTGGTTTTTCCATGTAATAAACAAAAAAATAGTCATCTCAGTTTTTGAGGGGATTAAATTAGTCCCTTGGCAGCAATTCATGACTAGAACTTATTTCAACCCAGCTAGATCCAAGTCAATGATCAAGCTTTTTGCCTCAAATAAATCCATAAAAGTGGGGATTAGCTGGACCTGCATAAATGGCAATCTTGTAATCCTATTTTAGATTTAGCCAAAATTGGCTAATGGCTAATGTTTATAACTGAGGTTATATTCTACCGAATAATGCGCTCCTCCTGCCCACCTTCTCGTTCTGCCCCCTAAAAAAATGTCGTTTTTGTTGTTTTTTTTTCTCTCATCTAACACCATAGATGTGATCTATGGGTTTTGTTTAGTAGGAACCGGCTTTTGGATCACCGGAATCTGACCTGTATACAGGTTTTTCTGGTGATCCAAAATCAATAGCTATGAAGGTACCGGTTTTATCTGGATCATAAAATCATATTTTTTGTCAAAAAAAAAACATGATCTAAGAGTCAATTCCCACTAAATCCCGCATGCTAAACACATCTAATGGTTCAAATCTATCATAAAGCACTTCAAAACTATGGGGCAGAACGAAAAAATGGGACCTAATATGTCCAGTTCTCTATTCTACTATAATATAAAAGGGTCCACATTTAATTTATAGCTATTATTGGTTACATCCTACATGAAAGTTTTATTCCAAACTATTGTTAAAGCTTAGCAGGAAGGCTTGCTTTTTTTTTTTTTTTTACATTTTTAAAGCTAGTAGTATGGCTGGAGCGCAAGTGTGGGCAGTGCATCTTATCTTTATCTCCTTTTTAATCAAGAATGATTCTGGCTATCATGTGGGCCCATGATAAGAAAGCAAGACCGACTCCCCTGGGTGCAATATGAGGAGAATTGTTCAATTCCTTGCTATTCATGTCATAGAAATGAAAGAGCCAACAGCATCATGTGTCTGATATCTTCATGAAAGTTTGTAGTGGAAAAGAAGATAAGATTTTGCTCATGAGTGTCTAAAGGGAGCATTTTCAAACCCTAGAAGATTGGCCTTCAACTTTTGTCAAAATTTCAAGGAGATACAAATCTCTACTTCCATTCTGACACCTAAGTTTTGCCTTCATTTATCATAATGCAGTCACTTTGGTGTGAGAATTGGTCCACTTGAAGATTCATTCTATGATCTACCATTCTACCTTTTATTATAACAGAAAAAAAGAGAGAAAAACACTAAAAATGAATATGATTTGGTGTCACAATAAACCATTTTTTGGCAAATCCTTGCAAGACTAAATTTGGAATAGCTTCTGTATCATTTGCCATCTAAGCATAATTTGAACATATAAACAGAGAAACTTGTGAGGTTTTTGGTCAACTAGTGATTTGCCTGCTTCAGAGTTAAACTAATGCTTGTCTATCACTTGCATAAAAGTTTTTTTTATCAGTAAAAAGCCAAATTAGTTCATGAAAATTATCTCAGATTCTGAATGAACATGAGTCAAAAGGATTTGATAGCTTATGATATTGAGGTTTCCCATAAAGTAATCCGCTGAAGCAATCAGTATCAGATATAATTGCTTCTGTACCATGTTTAACAGTAACTTGGTATATTGTTAAAGAAAAGTGAAATTTTCAAACGACATACTAAAAGTTTTGGTGATAATAAAAAACAGAGCTAAGTTTTTTATATTGTTAAAAAATACCTAAATTTATCGGCATTAATAAAAAAAGTACACTTCCATGAATTTAATTTTTGTTACGGTTAACCCAAGTTAACAGGTTAAGGCGTCTGATTTACCCTCAAAGCAATATCTTTTAGAACATTTTCCAAAAACACACCTAAAGTTTTGGTGACAATAAAAGACACACCTGAGTTTTGGTGATTGCAACACAAATTTAATGACAACTTTCTCGGTTATTTTAATTAAGCATGAAAAATTTTAGGTGTATTTTGAACAATATTGAAAACTTATGTGTGTTTTTCATTTCTCAAAGTTTAGTTGTGTTGGTAAAATTTTCTCAAAAAAAGAAAAACTTTATATGCTATAATGAATTGAATGCTGGATCCTAAAAATGTCATAGTTGGTAGTTTGCTTTGCTTGAATGCAGAAGGCAAAAAATGGTGATTGCCTGGTATAAAAGTGTCATATAGTAATTGAAGCATATTCATGCATTGTTTGTGAGATGGGAAATGCCCGTTCCCCAATTCTGCAGATTTTTCGTCTTGGTATTTATACACAAATTCCACCAAAATGAATTTTTATTATACATTATTTTCTAATCCAAAAAGAGTTTGCATCCAAAAGTTTGCTGCAGAATAGGGTTGCAGCTGGATAGGATCCAGGTCAGGTAAGCACATTCTAAGCCTGGACCTGGCCACAATTTGGACCTTACCTGGCCAGCCTTGGTTTGGTAAATTGACCTAACATAGGATCGAGGACCATCCTACTAAAGCTGCTCTGTAACCAATACGGTAATCGATTGACATAACACATACTTTTGAAAAGGAAAATGCAGGAATAAGTACAGCTGATAGTGAATGGCTTTCAAAAGCAGAGTGAAGGCAATTAGATGCCTCTATTTTTACTTTTGAGAATTTAAAAGGCTTTTATGATTTGAGGGACTGAGATGGCTTGTCAAAAAGGAAATTGAGAGACATAGGGGTAAATGTAGGAGGGTTTAGGGTTATTGGCAATCAAAAGAAAAGGATAGAAGAATGTTCTTGCTCTTCCAGTGATGTTATTCTTTATAGGATTCATACTCTCCTCAAGAGAGTAAATGCAAAGGAAGCTAGTGGCCTGAAAAGGCCATCCATTTTTATATTCATGATAGTGGCCTAAAAAGGTTTCTATTTTTTATATTCATGATACGAGTAAATGCCCAAAATCTTCTGATTGTATGTGAGTTCTATAGCACTGACTATATTCATGGTGTGAGGTAGGCCTGGCAAACGAGCAGAACGAAGGTGTTCAAGTTCCACTGATTCTTGTAGCAGCCAGAGCTGAGGTCAAGCTTTAAACAGGTCAATCTAGAGCTGGCTTGTTTACAAAAAAAAGTTGGTTTTTTGAATAAAAATAATAGAATTTAGATTGTAAACCTACTAACCCAAGCTCAAAAGTAATTCTAAATTTTCTTTTTATTTACTCTTCTGGCTGACTCATTTATAAATTAAAAGCATTATTTCAGAGATGCAAGCAATAGGAATTGAACAAACTTATTCCATGTTAAAAAAAAACTCTAAACTTATTCCTTATAAGTCATAAACTTCCAATATCTATGCTCGACAATATAAAAATATATGCAAAATCAGTGGCGTAGCTAGGATTCATGTGACGGGGGGGGGGGGGGGGGGCAAACAGGGGTGTAGCAAAAAAAAATAATTTGGTGTGATAGTCGGGGGTTAGGGGCAGCGCCCTCGATTTTTTTTTTGAGATAAAATAAAAAATGGCTACAATTATTAATAAAAATCTATTTCATATGGACAAATCAAACAATTTGCTGCAGTCAGGGCTGGGCTAGGACTGGACTGGGCTAAAAAAATGGATAAAAATCTATTTCATATGGAATCCGGGCTGGGCTAGGACTGGGCTTTAAATTTTTTTTTTTTTAACTGTTTCGGGAGGCAGGACTAGGCTATATCCTGCCCCCCCCCCCAGCTCCGCCTCTGTGCAAAATATATTTACTACTAATTAATGAGCCTATACGAGCTGAGCTGAGTTGATCACTCATTGTGTGTGTTCAGCTTGCTGAGCCTATTTTTTGAGTTTGAATGAACCCTTTATGAGACAAACACTAGCCCAGCCACACGAGTGACTCGTCTTGTTTTGGAGCCCTAGTTTGAGGGACTGTTATGCCAATAAAGATGAAATATTGTTGAGGGGATAGCAATTTAGGTCACTCAAATTCTTTTTCCAACTTGACTGCTTGAAATGGCCAAAATTTGGCAAGGTTTCAGAACTTTGCAGAATTCAATCACAAATGTATCCCTTTTTTCACTAACTTGTCTCAAAAAATCGGTAGAAAAAGAGTGATAAATGAACCAGTTTAATGTCATAAGTGTCCTAACCAGTTATAAAAAGCATAGTTGCAAATATTTGTTAGGGTCTGTTTGTTTCATTCTCATGAAAGGGCAAGGTCTTTCATGGCAAGGGGCACACATTTCTAAACAAATCCTGCCAGTCAGCTTTCTCATGAGAAAGCTTTCATAGCAGGGCGATATGAAAGGATTTACACATACAAGTGGTTGGAAAAACTGGAACCCACTTGTGCCAGCAAAGCACTTTCCCAGCACGATGATTTGATGTTTGTTTCATTGAAAAGGGAAGAAAAAGATTGTCAGCTCAGCACTTTCATGAAACAAAGAAGCCCTCAATCTTTTCACATTAAGGATTTTTTCAAAGCCTTGCATTGAGATAGAAACACCATTTAAATGTGTTGTCAAAATATAGCTTTGCTAAAATGTGGTGTTGAGGATGGAGTTGCAAAAAACACACTCTTGTAAATGGTGTTGAAATGTGGCTTTGTGGCCAATACTTCATATTCCCAATGCAATGTTTTAGCATCATCACTACTACTGAACATCAGAGAGCGTGAGAGCATTGTGGAAAACAAAACCCAAGTATTTTGCATGTTCGATCAGATGCACTTTTAGAAATCAACAAAAAATGAATGGCGCATATTGCACTAAAAAATGTGATAAAAATTGAAATTTTTCTTTAAATCAGTTCAATTTAAATACTCTTTTAATAAATAAACATTGATAAGTACATGTACAAGTATACATTAACTAAAAGAACACTTGCAATTATGATTTTTGAAGCTGTTAAGACGACTAGGAGGATAATATGATCCCCACAGTTACATGGTTGAGCATGTAAGTGCACATACGTGCTTGCACGCAGCACATACACACACATACAAACTCAATTAATGTTTGAGGCCCGACACCCTTGGATTTATACTTTGGGTATAAATATTATGCCATTAATGATCATTCCGGCATCACTAGGGTTTATTTCTTAAAACGCAAGAGTGAAGTACTTGAGACCTTCAAAGAATTTTACCTTATGATACAAAACCAATTTGGAGTCAAAATTAAAATTCTCCGGTCTGACAATGAAGGAGAATACACGTAATGTTTTTAAAAATTACCTAGCTACCTAGGGCATCATTCCCCAAAACCACCTGCTTGGCACTCCCCAACAAAGCAGGGTCGTCGAGAGAAAAAAACTGGCACCTTCTAAATGTCGCTAGAGCCTTCATGTTTTTTTATGAAAGTCTCCAAGACCTACTGGTCCGATGTCATGGTGGCAACTTGCTATGTAATAAACCGCGTACCCAACCAAGCCATAAGTAATCAAATTCTCATGGATCAAATAAAAAAAAAGAAGAGGATCCCTCAATCATCTTCAAGTTGTTTTGGATGCAAATGCTTCGTACACATACAAGAAAAACACCATGACAAGTTAGAAAAAAGGGCAGTCAAGTGCATTTTTTACGGTACTAGTCTATTAAAAAGGGTTACATATGTTATGACCCAAAAGGTAGAAAATTATTTTTTTCTCTTGAGATGTAAAATTCTTTAAAAATGAGGCATATTTTGCACAACAAGATTCTCTTATTTTTTTACTCACATCAAGTTGAATGTGAAGGGCGACTTTCAGAGCCAATAATGTTGACCTTGGACACTATGGATTCAGCTACCCTCGAGGAAATGACCAACACACCCGTGGCCTATGTACCGATTCTAGGGGTCCCTGTGAGCAGTTCAAGCAGGGTGGAAGGCCTTCGAAGGTTCACTAGAACTAGCAAACTCCCCGCCAACCTAAGTGATTTTTACACTTACGTAGCTATCGGATCCATGGCATATCCGATTGAAAAAAAGGTCTCGTTCAACAATTTCTCTCAGGGATGCTCCTCTTACCTATGTAATGTATACTTCATGTCTGAACCAATCTCATTCAAGGAAGCCAACTCGCAACCCAAATGGAGAAAAGCCATGGTGGAAGAATTATATGCTCTACAAAAAAAACAAACTTGGAGGTTGTCAAACTCCCCTCAAAAAAGAAACTCATCGGTTGCAGGTGGACATATAAAATCAAGTGCCATAGCGATGACACCATTGAAATTCAGGTTGAAGGGACTACCATGAGACCTTTGTCCCCGTGGCAAAGATGTACTCAATTTGCATCTTGTTATCTGTCACTGTAAACAAAAGATGGCTCACCTTCCAACTAGATGTAAAAAATACTTTTCTCCATGGCCATTTTGAAGAGGAAGTATACATGCAACTTCCACAAGGGAAAAACAATGATCAAGACGAAAATATGGTATATATGCAGACTCAAGAAAGCCATCTACGGCCTAAAGCAATCGTCTAGAGCATGGTTTGCTAAACTCAGTGAGACTCTCACTTTCTTCGACTTCCACAGAAGCTCTGCCGAGTATTTCATATTCACCTCTCAAAGAACCCAAGTTACCGTCATAGTCCTAGTATATGTCGATGACATCATTATAATAGGATATAACCCTAAACTTATTCAAGAATTGAAGAAGTACCACCACCAAAAATTTGAAATCAAAGACCTTGGCCGACTGCAGTACTTCATGGGTGTCGAAGTTGCTCACTCTCACCAAGGTATTTTCATATGCTAAAGAAAATGTGTTCTTAATCTCTTAAAAGAAACAAGAATGTTAGGGGCCCAACCTGCTGACACCCCCATCAAAATGAACACTAAGATAATGAAAGAAGTAGGGGAACCCATAAAAGAAGTGGCGAGTTTTCAACGACTCATCTGACAGTTGATATATCTAACAATCACTAGGCCCGACATTACATATGTTGTCAATCTCCTCAGTCAGTTCATGCATGACCCAAGACAACCACATTTGGACTTAGTCCATTGGATACTAAGGTATCAAAAGGTCATGCCTGGAAACGGGATCATTCTGAGATGCAATGATGATTGTTGCATACTCGGCTACACCTATGCTGATTGGGCAAATGACCCAATGACAGAAGGTCCACATCCGGATATTATACTTTCGTAGGAGGCAATCTCGTTACATGAAGAAGCAAAAACCAAACCGTTGTTGTGTACTCTAGTGCAGAGGCAGAATACCGCACAATGGCATCCATCACCTGCAAGCTGATCTAGATAAAGACTCATGGAGCTAAAATGCGACAATCAAGCTACCATATATATCAGAGCTAATCCCATGTTTCACGAGAGGACAAAGTACATAGAGGTCGATTGCCATTTCATCAGGCAAAAAGTCTTATCCAAGATCATAAGAACTCCCCATGTTAGCACCAATGACCAGCTCGCAAACGTCTTCAATGAGACCTTATGCAGAGACAAGTTTCAGCACATCATCAATATGTTGGGGCTGATCGACATCAACTTGAGGGGGGCTGTTATTTCCTATCGAGGACTGACTTTCACGGGATCCTCCCTTATCGGCTCGATAAGATCGGCGTGAGTTACCTATTCTCTCACTAACTCCCTATTGCGTCAGATCCTTACCTTTTCCCTCTATATATATACATTTCCCCTGTTGTCAATGATGAATGAGAAAGACGTCTTCCCTCTTGTTCCATGGATGTAGGCTATGCCAAACCATGTAAAACATTCCGTCGCATTTCTTTCATTACAACCTATCGTTCATGCATAGATGCACCAATGTCTTGGCCTGCAAGCAATGAGTTTAGAAGTCAAATCCTATTGTTACAGCTTTGAAACCATGTTTTTATTTTGTAAATATGCTAGTTTGAACCTTTCTAAGTGCATTTAACTTGGGCTCATCATGAGTTCAAGTTTGGCTTGGCTCGCTACAACTATGAGCAGAGCTTGAACACCCTTTGTACAGTTCATTCATCTTGTTTACCCACCCTCTTACCATGAGCACATTGAGATGAATGTCAATTTTTATACCTGCACTCACTCATATTATATATATATATATATATATATATATATATATATATATATATATATATATATATATATATATATATATATATATATAGTTTTGTACCATGATACTTTGTGGTAGTACACACTCTTGTTTGCATGGATAGAGTCACCAAAATCTAACGATACAAAATGTATTTAATATTTATAATGCTAAAAGGTTTTATCATGTCAAATACACATTTTTTAGATGGTGAAAATCAATCGCTCATACTTCATGAAAATAAAGGTAGTTTAGAAATGGCATAAAACTTCATATTTAAGCCAGCTTTTAACATATGAAAATAGTAAATAAATAATGTTGAACATCATCTAAAGGTAGATTTTGCTTCTGGAGCCTTTGATCTATGTAAATCAAGGGTATACAGTACCGTCATAAAAGTGCGACCACCAGATTTATTTATTTTTTTTAAGAAAAGACGTTGGGGGTTCCCTTGAATTCTATTTAAAATTTGATAAACCAGTACATGTGATCATCCCATAGACGGGAGCCAATGAATTCTGAGAAGACGTTGCACCAAACACGATCAATCGAACTAGAGTTAGTAAGCCTTCATTTTCATGCCACCAATAAATATAAATCTATTCCGATCATACACAGCAAATGAGACCAGGTCATAGCCTCTAAACGATGATGAACCCAACCTGAACTTAACCAAAATCCAGTCACTCATCTAGAACTGATCGGTAACTATGCCGCTCCTTATGAATCGTCAAGAGGGCCTTTCAAGATCAAAAGACCAGTCCAACACTGCAAGCTGTTCTCAACATGCTGCCCAGACAATCCCATGTTAACTGAAAATATGTAAACTTAGTGTGAATCGAGATTTCATGGGTTTTTTTTTCTTATATTTTATCGCACAGATGTAACCTAGATGCTTGGTTTTATAGAAAGACTCTTGGGCAATAGAAAGATTTTTTAAAGCTTAAAAATTAATAGTTTAGAATTTTTATAAATATTCAAGCATCCCATTTTTAAACATCACATTTTTTTTATAAAAAAATATATGATTTAACAATAGATTATTAGCAAATTGACCACAATGTATATACATGGTTGGATTTGCAAAAAGGTGTTGAAAATGCTTAGTTTCACACTTCAAAGCATGAAAGATAAAATCTCATGAGTAAAGTCTAATGCATCGGGATAGTGGTGTTGAGAGCTTCTCTCGTTTTAGTTGTCTTTCACCCGACACTGATGAATAGTGTTCAGGTAGGCTAAAGCCATAATTGTTTAAAAATATTGTCGGCGCTATGACCCTGATTAAGGTTATTGTTTGTGTTAGTACCTATAAGGTTAAGAAATAAAACCTAAATTGACTGTGCATTTAGTTAGGCAATGCATGCATTATTTAAAAAGAATATCTAATTAAAAATGTTAAAGTCACTTATGCATACAATTCAAATTCTGCAATAGTAAGTACATGCGAATCAAACTGTTCATACATGTTTAATTGTTTACTTGCTCCTAATTGAAAGAAATATGCTAATGTGAATGATTAGGAAGGTTGTAAGCATTGCATCATATTTAGCTTTAAAATATTGTTTAAATTACGCATGTGTAAGCGTTAGAATAATCTCTTGCACGTGTGTTTTAATTTATATGTATTGAATAACACTTTTCTATTGAGGACTTATTAGTCTGACCTTATTATTTAAATATTTTTCAAGTAGCAAATAGAGGATCATGTGATGGCGGAAGGTCGCGGTGGAAACCGAGCTAAATCTTTCTCATTTTTTTTAGTGTTTTGGATTGATATTCATAATTGTTCAAATTTTTTGATATTATTTAATTTGAAAGTTTGTAATAAATATTTATTAATTATGAATGTTAAATTTTAAATTTGATGTTTATTTGAAAAATGATATGATAGATCTGTAATATGTCAACGCTTTTATCTCGTTTTGAATTTTCATTGCAATTTTTAAAATCAATTTAAAAAAAATTTATGATTTTTGAGATAAAAAAATGTGAAATACTGGTTGATATGATATTTTATTATATAACTGACACGGATTGTGGAGTGACTATTATTGAGCCATTTGTGGGTATTTGAGGTCATGTATTTATATGCCTTAGTATTTGAGATAATGCTTGCGAAGCGCAATGACATGTTATTGTATAATATTGTGATTTGATTTCACATGTAGTACGATATTACACTATTATGATCGAATTGGTGATAACCTAAATCAGATGTTGCATGATGATTTGTGTAAAAAACTTTTAATAATTTAAGAGACATAAATAATGTAATGATTTTTTTTTTTTGAGATTGTCCTCTTAAAAGAGTAGTACCCTCGGATGATGGTTGTGGAGGAACATGAGGATACTGAATGTCGTGTGTAATGTTTACCTCAAGAACTCAATAGAAAGGTCCGTATTCTTTGAACTCGCATACGAGCTGAGTTTGAGTTGAGCTTGGGCTGTTCGAACTCGGCTCGATTTAAAATGACTTTGTCCAAGCTTAGCTCAAGCTCAAGGCCGAGGTTGTAAGGCATTGTCCGAACTATGCCCAGTTTTGAGCTCGAGCCAAGCCAAGCTTCAACAAGATCTATGAAAAAAAGTTTTATGATGGAGAGATTTGATCCCCCAACCTCTCTAACGTTAACCAAATGACCCACTAATCTTTTGATTATTATCACTGAAACAATTGTATACATACTAAAAAATTCTCAGCGAAAAAAAGGCTACATGTAAAATTATTTGCAAGGATATCATATATATTGGGTTTGCAACTAAGTGAGCGAGTTGAAGCTAGAGTAAAAGGTTTAACTTTAAACCCTTCATATTAAGGGTAGCAACGTTTTAACTCAAATCAATGTCATAAACAGTGTTGTCAGTATCATTACCAATCAGCCAATCTGTATCAATATGCAACGAGCTGATTTGGCTTTGGCTTATTCTTTAATATTTTTTAAAAGAAAATGATAAAAATGAGATGTATCCAAAACAATGATCTTCTAAACATATCATGACATTAATAAAATCCATTTTGTGAATTTGGCGTAAGAAATTCGAAATATCGGCCACATTTGCCAACATAAATACATGAACATCTCACGTAATTTTACAAGGAATACCTAAAGATAAATTATTATCGAAATTTTTGAAAGGCTATGGAGGCAGTAATATGGGTTAGGTGATAGACCTATAACCGACCCACCCTGAGGTGACTCTCCAATCCCAAACCGAAAGACGTACCCGATCCATTTCCGATTTCTGAAGCGAATATGCGACAAAGATTAGGGGCAAAGGAGGCATTCAGCTTTGCAACGGTCACAGCTCGTCAAGTCACGTCGTCAATAACCTAACACTCATCGGTCTTGCGGGATCCGACAGCTTGTCAGTTGGACACGTGCGTAAACATAATTGGTAGCCTTGACTCGTCAAATCAACGTCAAATCAATGGTGGCAACAAAATCTAAGAATATTTCGTCCACCATTTTTTACCCTTTAAATTTTTTTAAAATTATTAAATTTGATTTGACATTGATGGGATGTAAAACATTATAATATTGAAAATTATTCAAGAGAAAATTCTTTGACAGCTTCCTTCTCGAATCCTCGGGTTGTCTTTGCCGAAAACAGAATAATTTGGTTGCTATTTCGAAAAAGGTGTCATCTTTTCTAAAAAGACATTTCGGGGCTTAATTTTGAACTGAAAATATCTCTATTGGACTAACCTACTTCAAAGTTCAACCAGTACTTAACGGTTTTGCTCTTTTGTAAACCTTAGGCGAGGTTTCTTAACCTAATTCTTAACAGAGCACACCAATTAAAGGCACCTATAGGGATGGCAGTGGACCCGGGGAAAGTGGGGCCCCGCCCTGCCTCGCCCCGTTTGGACCGGGGATGAAGGGTATGAAACGGGGATGGACGCGGGGATGAAGGTTAAAATCCATCCCCGTCCGGGGGTGGAGGCGGGGATGGACATGCACTTTTCCCCCCCACCCCGCCCCATCCCGTCCCCGCCACGATCCCCGCCCCAACCCCGCCCTGACCACTTTTCCCCGCCCCGCCTCATCCCCGTTTGAACCAGGGATGGAGGACATGAAACGGGGATGAAGGCGGGGATGGAGGATAAAATCCATTCCCTGCCGGGGGTGGAGGATAAAATCTTGAAGTGGGGGCGGGGGTGGAGACCTTGTCCCCCGCCCCCCCCCCCCCCCCCCGCTGCCATCCCTAGGCACCTACACTACACACCCAATGAGAGTTGAACTTGAGAGACACAAGAGTCAGCACCTTCTCTCCAAACCCGTTGCCACTGGAGTGATAATATTAAAATTAATATTTTATATAAATAAAAACATGAAATTAGCTTTAAGTCTATATTTGACAATTTTTAAAGAAAAGTGAGGTTTTGAAGTGGCTTTTCATGAAGCATCGAAGTCTTTTATATTATCAGGCAAAAGGTAGTCCCCTAAGAAGAAAATTTCTAAAGTTGGTAAAAAAATTATTTTTATTAAAGTCTTTGGTTTTGTTGGTCACTGGAGCGGTCTAACCACCAACTTGGTGGATCTTGATTGGACCCAGTAGGGTTTGAATCAGACTGAACTGAGTACAGTAAGAATACATAAATAGAAGTTCACACGGGGTTTTAGCTACTCGGTTACGGATGTATGGAGGTCTGGACCCGAACTTGACCACATGGAGATAAGGCAGACCAGATCCATATGGATCCTATTTCTTTCGTACAGGTTCTATATTGAAGGAACGATATGGATGAGCTTAGTATATGAATTATGAGCCACCTAGGCGAGATTATTGTAGGAATTCATTCATTAGGTTCATATCCATATTGACCCACATCCGGGCTTGAGCCCAGCCTGACCCAGTCATAATCAGGCTTGGGCTGAGCCTGTGGGGCTTATGTATTTTTCACATGGGCCAAGCTCTTTTCCGACCTGATTATATTATTGGGCCGGGGCAAGTCCAAATTTTATGGGGCCCGGGAAAATTCAGTTTCCGACCAAACACGGGCTGAGTAGCCGAGCCGGCCGGGTAACTGGCCTGATGTCTACTCCTACAATGAGGAGAACATCATCATCATAATCTCCTACATTAATGTACGTCTAAAGAGAAACAATTAGGCGGTTCCTAACTCCTAAGCCATTCTAGACAAGTGTTTTGGAGCACCACAATTCACATTGACCCATTGACGATATGGATCGTATTAATAGCAGGTGTTTAAGATACATGAATCTTGTTATGTCCAATTAAGTATGATTGAATCCTAATTAATGGAGCGGGTACAAGACTTTGTGGAGCAAGTAGCATCGTGTATTTATTAGTGCATCAATGACAGGAACAATTTTGTAGGTTGATGGGGTCCTTTTTTTTTATTGAACGTTAACATTATGTATATATGGGTCTATTATTTCGCCCGGCCTAATAAATAAATTATGGTTTTTGTCTCCTCGCTATATCAATTGCATGCTTACCTCATCGAGACATTACCCCCCCCCCTCTCTCTCTCTCTCTCTCTCTCTCTCTCTCTCTCGTGAAACGCTATGACACATGCCCAACAAGCATTTGTAATTTTTATATAAATTTATGTATTTTATTATTATAAATATACTTTTAGGTATAAAAGCTACCAAAATATAATTCTTGTGTACATTAATTATTCAAAAGTACGTGTCTTTGCAATTCATATCTTATTTTTTATAAAACTCACATATTTGTATTGAGAATATATATATATATATATAGAGAGAGAGAGAGAGAGAGAGAAATGGTTCTGCCCCATTATGCTCCTTCAAAAATGGTAGTTTTTTGGTATTTTTTATAAAATCTAACACCATAGATGTGATCTATAGGTTTTGTTTAGTGGGAACCAGCATCAATTTTTTCTGGCTAATAAAAATACATTTTTTATCAAAAAAACATGATCCAAGAGTTGATTCCCACTAAATCTGTCATGTTAAGCACATTTAACGGCTCAGATCTATCACAAAACACTAACTATGGGGCCTAACAGGGCAGAACGAGAAAAAAGGCCTAATAAGTTCAGTTCTCTCTCTCTCTCTCTCTCTCTCTCTCTCTCTCTCTCTATATATATATATATATATATATATATATATATATATATATATATATATATATGGGTAAAATGTCTAGCAAACATTAGTTTTTTTGCCTAAATGATCTCATAGATGTATGTGATCTACATGTTTTTAGTGGGAGGTGGCCTTTTTTTTATAACCCGAAGAATCCACACCCGGCATGAAGACTTAGAAGGTCATTTCCCACCAAATCGATAATGCTGAACACATTTACGAAGTTAGATCAAGTAAAAATAACCTACCTTACAAGATTCACAATCAAAAGCGGATCCAAGGGGTGAGGAGGGGCTTGAGCTCCTCCTAAAGTTTTGAAAATTTTCAAACGAAGTGGGAAAATTTTCAATATTAAGGGTATTGATTTAGATTGTTTTTCAGATTTCATGAATATTTAATTAAGGTTTAAGGTTTTTGTTACTATTTTTCTTTTCAATTAGCACTAAGCACCCCTCCTAAAGTTTTGAAAATTTTCAACCAAAGTGAAAAAAATTTCAATTAGCATAGATCTATGATTTTTCTTATGATTGTTGGTATTGATCTAGATTTTTTTTTCAGATTTCATGAACATTTAATTAGGGTTTTAAGGTTTTTTGTGCTATTTTTTTAATTAGCATTAATTAAGCAATATTATATTAATAACTGTTTTATAATAATTATTTTTTAAAACATATTGTTAGTATATGTTATTAGTAATTATTTTTTAAAATTTTTACTATGCATGCATTTTGTGCCCATCCTAATTTAGATTCTTGGCTCCGCCAATCCTTACAATAACCTGTATTAAACATAAACCATATATATAGGAAAATGGGTCTGTGCTAAACCACTTTGCTGCTAAACCACATGCTAAATGGAGTTTTTGGGCTTCTTCTGTGCTTTTTATGCTGTTCTGGCCCCATAAATGTGTTGAGCATGGTCGATTTACTAAGAATCCACACCTGGATCATGTGTTTTTTATGAAAAAAATGATGTTTGGATCCTAAAAAATCTACAAATATTTTGAATCGTTGATTTTTTGAACTTTAGAAAAACATTCCAATGTGTAGGAATCAAAAACTTCAAGAGCTGATCCCTCTAAAATAAAGTACATAGATCACATCTGTATGGTCAGAATTTAAAAATAAAATGAAAAAAACCCATTTAACAAGCGGTTTAGCACGGACCCATTACTCTCTCTCTCTCTCTCTCTATATATATATATATATATAGCCGTAGTCATGCACCGTATAATTTTTCATTGAAAAGTGATTTTGTCATCACGCGTCAAGACGCACTAGGAAATAAAGGGGTACAAAGATCATCTCTATAAAACCTCGTTTTATAAGAAATATTGACAACAAAATCAATTAGGTTTGTACTACTAGCTTCATCACCATCATTGTCAACTTATGATTTATAGTTTTTTTTTGGTAATTTCTATCTAATATTAATCCTCATTTCTCTAAAAAAAATTTATTAAACCACAATTATTTCAAGGCTCCTTCACGTCCCCTTTAGCTGCTTTCTTTAAAGTTTTCTTTTCTTAATTCATCCTTTATCAAATCATCATTTGTGGTGATACTGCTTTTTATCTGGGAAGGCTATTTTATAAAATATCATTCATATACTTTAATTTTAATCTTTATCAGGGATGAAATTTCTTCTGATGATGTGCTCATTTGATAGTATAAAAATTGATCCACTAATGATGTATCCGACTTGTGTATTGCTTGTATCAATCTTGATCCAGCACTCTATAAATCGAAATGATCGAAAATTCACTCAATTTATTAGGAACAGATTCAGCACAAACAGTACTTTGCTATCCACGTGGGTAAGGAACCCCTACTAAAAGATTGTAATATTTTAAATTTTTTAATGTTTGTTGCAAATCTGACACTTCATGTTTGGGTTACTAGAAATCAGTGTTTGGATCGTGTAATTCAGATGTGCATGAGAGAATTTACAAGGGCTGAAAAATCAATGGCCTACAATGTACCAAAAATTCAATCCTCATAAAATCATATTTTTACATAGAAAAATTATAACTCAAGAGTTGGTCCCTCCTATTTTGACCTCGCTTAATACGTGTATGGGGTCAGATTTGGCCAAAACAACCACCCTTAACCCATGAGGGTAGCAAATGCTATCCCTATATTGGATTAATATTGCTACCCTCGGGGGTAAGGAACCCCCTAATAAAAAACTGTAATAGTTTAAAATCACTCTTATCTTTTAATGTAGACATTACAAAGATGCAGGTCAATAGCGGCGAGATATCTCATCGCTATTTTTAGCTGCTATAGGCTTATAACTGTGATATTTCTCACCGAGAAGTCGTAAAAAAGAATGGCCTTTGTTGACCTATAACAGCAAAATTTACTATCTCGTCGTTAAAGAGTGACCCAACACCAACGAGTAATCTCATCGGAACTGAGAACACCAATAGCAATGTGACAATCCTTAATGGCAAAATTGTTTTAACGGCGAAATTGACTATTACGGCAAGCATTGACTCACCATTATAAGCGATAATGAGAAGAATTAACTCACTGTGAAACCGTGATAGGCTACAAAGAAAAAAATTAACTCACCAGCATACTATAACGGAGAAAATTAACTCACAGTTATAGGCTTATAGGATATAACAACTAGATTTAATGGGCCATTACTGGCTATAATGGTGATACCGAGATCAGGACAGGTCTCGTATCACATGTAGTGAAAATTGTTGGGATAAGCCACACATCATGGCAGTTACCCACAATATGGTAATTTTCCCCTTATAGTGTCCCTTCCGATAAACATAAGGAAATTCAGAAAGAGAATAGTTACGCTAACCATTTTTCTTGCTGCTGCTATATAAATGAGTGTCAATGAGAAGCCTCTATACAAAGAAAAATATAGAGAAGGGTTAAGAAAACATACCTTCTCTGATCTTTTTCAACTAAAGAGGGAAGAGTGATCCTGCACACCGATTGCTGAAGGAGCCTGCGCTCATTGGAGGGCTGCAATCTGGCTGAGGAGCGAAATTCACCCTATTCCAACCACCAGCCATCATCCAGTTCCTCGATGGCCGCCTCAGGTATGCCTTTCGTCGGTTTTGTTGTGCCTTCCAGGAGGATACCCAACATTGGGTTATGGGCTCACACCATGCCTCCGCTGCGCGGGCGATGACATATTTCCGACGACTGTCGCCATAGGGCGATAGTGTTTTTCCGGCAGAGCAGAGTCGCCGTAGGGCGATGTTGTAGGCAGTTGACAGTAGATCGTCGTTGGGCAACATGGTGTCACCAATAGACGGCAACTGTCGCCATGAAGCGGCACAGTAAAAAAAAACTGAACTGATTGGGTTTTTACCTGTGGTCGTCGGGTTGCAGGAGCTTCAGCTATCACCGAGGACACCACAGACTATCGCCGAAAGGGGGGGCTGCCTTCGCAGAATCGTCGGCATTCCATCCGACGACATGCAACATAAGGGTTTTTAAAAAGCTCCTTCTCCCTGTTTCACCCATCGTCGAGCAATGGGGTTTCTTCTCGCCGTCGTCTACATAACGCCATGAATGCATCGTCGAGAAGAGGTGGTCTTCGTCGGTCGCTTCACCGTCGTCGTTGTTCGTTCGGCGTCGCACGACATCCAAGGTGGCAAAACATCTCTTCAGCTTCCCTTTTTCCATCAGGCGAGGTGAGTGAATATGTCACCAGAGGCCATTGGGGTCGGTGTCTTTTCTCCATCGTGAGCCGACCGACGACGTGGGTTGCCGGTAGACGACATGGGTCATCGACAAGCGACATTAGTCGTCGAAAAACCGAAAGGGTGAAACCCCCCTTTCCGGTTTCATCAATTTCTGTGAACAGAAATCCTCATGTTTCTATTTTTGTTTTTTTTATCGGTGGAACCAGATCGGGTATGGGTATGGATCAGATTCGATTAAAATCAGGTTAGATCCAAATCTGGTTAATACCGGGTCTGACCTGAATCTGATTAGAATTGGGTCAAACCCGGATCTGGTTTATACTGGGTCTGACCCGAATCCAATTAGAACCGGGTCAAACCTGGATCTGGTTAATACTGGGTCTGACTCAGATCCAGTATTTTTTTGGTCAGACCTGGATCCGATTAATACTAGGTCTGACCCGGATCCGGTTAGTACCGGGTCTGACCCCGATGCAGTAATTATCGGGTCAGCCCTGGATCCGGTTAGTACCGAGTCAAACCCAGATCTGTTTCATTCTAGGTTAGAACCAAATCCAATATTTAACTGGATTAGACCCGGATCCAGTAAGGGTCCATGCACTATTTGGCCGGAACCAGATCAGGGACTGATTTGACTCTTTGTGGGACCGGTTCAGAGTCGTTCTTGACTAGTTCTTTTCAATTTTTCACCGGTTCCAAGATGCTAAGATCATGTTTTTATAAATATTAGAAGATACATGGATTTTGGCACACAATTATAAGGTTTTATGAACTTTTGTTCATACTTGACACTAGTTCATTAGGTTCAAAACTGATTCGAACCCTTGGGTAACCAGTTTGAGGCTTTTTCAGACCGGTTTAGAGTGCTTTCAGACCGGTTCTTGCTTATGGACCTAGGGTTTTACCCATTTAAGCTTTAATTTTGTTATTATTCATGCATTTTATTTGTAATTATGCATGTACAAATGAATGTATAACATTGGCATCAAGGGTAACTAGATGACTTAGTGAATTCATGTCACCAAAGTGACTGAATACACGTTTGTTGTCAATTTTTTGTACTATCATATAGATTTAGCCAATATTACTGTTATACTTAGATTCATGAAATGAAAAATGACCCAAAGGTAGTTATATTGTGTTTAAAATTTAGGTAAGGTAAAATGAGGTAAATGTGTTGAGATACATTGCACATGTGTATCCAAATGTACCAGGTGTTAATAGTCTAGCTTCACATGAGCCTGAGTTTTACCAACTATGTTCGGCAGACGTAGTGATTACGCGTGGTAGAACTTTTACTAAAGTAGGACTCCGATGACCCTCTATACTCGCCTGAAAATAAGCATATTCACGGCCTTTTAATTATTACTTTTTTTATTAAGCTTGTCTTGCATATTCTTTCTTTTGATATGTGTTTTTTGTTATGTAGTTTCTAGTTCTACGATTTTAGATGGCTCAAGTTCTATACATTTTCTTGATGGATCTAACTTTAGTGATTGGAAAAAAACTGTTCTTTTTATATTAGGATATATGGATTTAAATCTGGCCCTAAGGATAGATTAACCTGCTACCCTGACTGATCAAAGCACTGCTAATCAAAAGATTGCTTTTGAGAAGTAAGAGCGCTCGAATAGGCTTAGCCTATTGCTTTTGCAATCTAAAGTGACTAAGAATATTTGAAGTGTTATCCCACAATGCAAGATAGTGAGAAAATTTTTGAATGCTATTGAAGCATAATTTGTGAGTTCAAATAAGGCCAGAGCCAGTACCCTAATGTCAAAGCTTATAACTATGAAATATTTTGGATGGGGTAATATTCGCCAGTACATTTTGGAAATGAAGAACATAGCGTCTCAGCTGAATGACATGAAGTTGACCATTTCTGATTTTTTCCTATTGCATTTGATTCTGGTGTCTTTAGCTTTGGAGTATGAACATTTCAAAATCTCTTACAACACATATAATGATAAATGAACATTCAATGAACTTATGTCCAAGTGTGTTTAAGAGAAAGAAAGATTGAAATGAGAGAATGTGCAAAGTGCACATATGGCTTCTCATGGCTCTAAGGTAGGACCAAAGAAGAATGCATTCAAGAAAAATGCTAGGAAGAAGCCAGCAGAGGATAAGACATTCCAATGAAAGCAATCTGACTTAGCTCCCATAAAGTGTTTCTTTTGTAAGAAAAATGGACAAAGGAAGGCAAATTGCATAAAGTACAAGAAATGGTTAGAAAAAAAAGGTAATTTATCATTTGTTTCTCATGAATGTAATTTATTATAAATTCCTGAAAATAGTTGATAGATTGACTATGGTGCTACTGTTCACATTTTCAACTGTCTATAGCCGTTCCTGAACACCGTTCCTGAACAGAAGGGAACCAATAATGCATGAGAAGAGCATCTATTCGGAGAACAAGATGCGTTTGCATGTAAAGGGTATTGGAACCTGCATGATCACTTTAGATGCAGACATATATTTCAATCTTCATGATGTCTTTTATGTTCTATCATATAGTAGAAACTTAATTTCAATTTTAAGATTGGATAAATTTGGATAAATTTGGATATTGCTTTAAATTTGAAAATTCTAAATTATTTATATACAAAAATTTTATCGAAATTGGTTCTGCATCAGTTTATGATGATTTGCATAAATTGAATTTGTAGATCCAAACCCAAGAGTCTTTGACTTTTGAATACGCATTGGTTGAAAATAAATGTAGCATGATTAATGATAAATCTTACATACTTTAGTATCGAAGGTTAGGTCATATATCTGAAAAGAGAATAAAGAGACTCATAAATAAAGAGATCTTGAAATCTCTAGATTTTACTGATAATGACCCGTGTGTTGATTGCATAAAGACTAAGCATACAAACACATATAAAGAGGGTGCCAAACGTAGTAGTGAGATATTGAAGATAGTCCATACAGATGTATGTGGACCGTTCACTCCTTATTATACAAGCAAAAAATATTTTGTCACATTTATTGATGACTGTTCATGGTATATGTATCTCTACTTGATTTTTGAAAAGTCTGATGTTTTTCATATGTTTAATAAATTTAAGAAAGAAGTAGAGAAATAAACCGATAAAGCTATTAAGATAGTCAGGTCTGATAGAGGTGGTGAATATTATGATAGGTTTACTGAGATGGGGTAAAAGGAATGACCATTAGCGCGATTTTTAAAAGAGGAAGGTATTGTGCCTCAGTATATCATGTTTAGTAGTGCCTACCAGAATGGTGTAGCTGAAAGGAGAAATCATATGCTTAAAGAAATGGTTAGGGCCATGTTGAATTATTCAACACTTCCCATGAAGCTCTAGGGTGAAGCCTTAAGGACTGTTGTGTATATTTTGAATATGGTTCGTACAAAATTTGTACTTAAAATTCTCTACGAGTTGTAGACAGATAGAAAACCATTATTGTCTTATATGCACATATGGGGATGTTCTGCAGAGACTAAGCTGTATAACCCCCATATTAAAGCTTTTGATCCAAGAACAACTAGTGGATATTTCATTGGTTATCTAGAGAGATAAAAAAAATATAGGTTTTATTGCTCATCTCATTCACCACAGATTGTTAAAACGGATAAGGCAAAATTTCTTGAAGATGGTTCAGTAGAATTAAGTGCACTTCAAAATATTGGTTTTGAGAAAATACATGATCTAGTTTCATTACCTGTTAAGTAAAACACTGAGAGATACCACATTATTATTCCTAATGATGATGTAGTTGATCACCCGATTGTTGATGCACAAATCCAAAGTGAACCTATTGTGGATAATGCAGAAGAGTATGAATAGGATGAACAGGTTCAATCTGAGCCTGAAGAACGATCTATTTGGAGATCCACAAGAGTTAGAAAATCTCTTATACATCCTGATTATGTGGTGTACCTTCAGAAGTCTGATGATTTCATAGATATAGATGATGACCCATTGACTTTTATAAAAGTTGTTGAACACAAATAATCTTTGCACTAGATAAAAGCCATGAAAGAAGAGTTGAACTCTATAACTAAGAATCAAGTGTGAGATCTTCTTGAGTCACCTAAAGGAGTAAAACCCATAGGGTGTAAATGGGTCTTTAAGACCAAAAGGGACTCTAAAGATGACATAGAAAGACATAAGACAAGATTGGTTGCTAAAGATTTTACTCAGATGGAGAGCATTGACTATAATGAGACATTTTCTTCTGTCTCAACTAAGGAGTCAATGAGAATAATTTTAGCTCTCGTAGCTTATTATGACTTAGAGCTACATCAGATGGATGTGAAAACAACGTTCCTCAATGCGGATCTGAATGAAGAGGTATACATGGAACAACCTATTGGTTTCTCTGAAGATGATCGTTTGGTTTGCAAGCTTAACAAATCAATATATAGACTTAAACAAGCCTCCTGACAGTAATATATTAAATTTTTCTAAGTCATTGTGACTTTTGGGTTTACAAAAAATATTATTGATCAATGCATATACCTTAAGAAAAGTGGGAGTAAGTTCATTATATTGATATTGTATGTAGATGACATTTTGCTGACAACCAACGATATAAAGTTACTTTCAGAGACAAAACTGTATGAAAGATATGGGTGAGGTTGCTTATATACTTGGCATTGAGATCCGTCGAGACAAAGCAAAATGTTTTCTAAACCTCTCTCAAAGATCCTACATAAATAAGATATTAAAGTGATATGGGATAAAAAATTGTTCTTTTGGTTTAACTCCTATATCAAAAGGTGACAAATTGAGCCTAAATGATTGTCCACATAATGAAGTTGACAAAGCACAAATGAGTGCTTATCTATATGCATTAGTTGTTGGAAGCTTGCAATACGTGTAGACTTGTTCACGTCTAAACATTTCTTTCGCAGTAAGGATGCTTGGTAGATTTCTGTCTAACCCAGACATATCCCATTGAAAGGCTGCTAAGAAAGTCTTACGGTATTTGTAAGGAACAAAAGACTATATGTTAACATATCATAAGGTTAATCACCTCGAGGTCATTGCCTACTCAGATGCGAACTTAGGAGGATGTCTTGATAGTAGAAAGTCTACTACTGGGTATGTCTTCTTACTTGCTGGGGGAGCGATCTCTTGGAGGAGTGAAAAGCAGATGACCACTGCTGCTCACACCATGGAGGCAGAGTTTATAGCATTGTGCGAGACTACTTCGCAGGCTATATGGTTGAATAACTTTATATCACAGTTAAAGGTGGTCGATTCCATCGAGAAGCCACTGAAAGTCTACTATGATAATGAAGTTGTTGTGTCCTTTTCGAATAACAATAAAAGTACTACGTCATGTAAGCATATGGAATTAAAGTACTATGTTGTTAAAGAAAGGGCAAAGCATCATCTAGTACATATTGTTAATATTGGTACCAAAGAGATGATTGTTGATCTTCTTACTAAAGAGCTAGTACCGGGATTATATTTCAAACATGTATTGAGGATGTGCTAGTTAAACTCTTTTTTGACATATACATATGAATAAAGTGATCACATACAGTTTATTGATTCTCATTATGGTTGTTGTTAATCTCATAAGGATTAAAGATTTAACTTAGGATTTTCAGAATAGATTTGTAAAAACCAATCTATTCATCAAGTCATTCTCATAAAGTTTATTAGTTTATCGTTGAAACAAGTGGGAGAATGTTGATATAGGTCACACATCATAGCAGTTACCGATAATATGATAACTTTCTCCTTATAGTATCCCTTCTGATAAACATAAGGAAATTCAGAGAGAGAACGGTTATGCTAACTGTTTTCTCTGCTGCTGCTATATAAACGGGTGTGAATGAGAAGCCTATACGCAGAGAAAAATATAGAGAAGGGTTAAAGAAACATACCTTCTCTGATCTTTTTCAATTAAAGAGGGAAGAGGGATCTTGCTCACCGATTGCTGAAGGAGCTTGCGCTCATTGGAGAGCTGCAATCCGGCTTAGGAGCGAAACTCACCCTGTTCCAGCCACCAGCTCCAATCACCAGCCATCATCCGGTTCATCGATGGCCACCTCAGGTACGCCTTCCGTCTATTTTGTTGTGCTTTGCAGGAGGATTCCCAATAAAAATATCATGTTTTAAACCCATGTGTCATATAATTAGTTTTGTAACCGGCTGGGGTTTACCTATCCTCAGCTTGCCAATCCTAAAGTTAAAACCAACGAGGGGGCTCCGTTTGTCTGGTAGAAGCAGCTAGTGCACGTCACCTTGTGTTGGGACAGTGCAGTTTCAAAACCCAATGGTCCAGTTTTATAACTGGTAGGGGTCTGCCTAACCCTAGTTTGCCTTACAAATGTGGCAGGGAGTTTAAAAATGTGATATATATATATATATATATATATATATATATATATATATATATATATATATATATATATATATATATATATATATATATATATATATATTCAAACAGTCAAAAAACACCTGAATTAAAAATATCATATTAAAATATCATGTTATTAACATGTTAATAACGATGTAAAAGCTCTTTTTTCCTTATGTTTTTATATTATTTAGGTTTGTATTATTATTTCTTATACATTTGATATTTTTTAGAGAAAAATAGAGATTCATTAAGATAGGAAGAATTTTTTTTTGACAGAGAAAGCTTGGGTTAGGCAGACCCTACCAGTTATACAACTAATATCTTTGGGATTCGAACTTGCAACATCCCAACACTAGGTAACGTGCACTAACTGCTCCTGCCAGTCAAGAGGAAAAGCGCATGAGTGATGAGGTATCACTCACACTAGAACAAGGATATCAATAACAAACGAAACTCTATACACATCAACATCATAAAACCTGTTTTGGACCTGCTAACACTTTCAATTTGTGGCAGGCTTAGATCTGTTTTAATATATTTATATACACGGATATATATTTTCACCAGAATTTACCAAGATAAACTCATTTCTCAAAATTTTGCTACAGTTTCCCTCATGAATATTTTCCCAAGAATGAGATTTGTGACCATGAGTCCAACCCGAACCCAGCCCAATGTCCATTCCATGCACCTTGCAGGTAATGAGGCCAAGGCATGAACCAGAATTCTCATTCACCCAGCTTTTTGAGCAAGAAAAAAATCTCATAGAAAATCATTCTTTTTATTTGGGAAATGTCAATAAATTTCCTGACACATTTATAATTTAAAAACTATTTACAAAATAAACATTGTGAAAATATAAAAAATAAAGATATTGTGCTTGTATAAAAAATAACATAGCATTTTGATTTCTTGAGATAAAATCACGAAAATTTCAAAATCTCACTTGCAATTGTGATAAACTGAGATGGAATTGTTTTAATTAAATCTACTTTCTATGGACCCTCTACCTGAAACATGAATTAGCTGTAGAGTTTGTTCAGAGCAGATCTGGTGATCCAAAACCTTGCAAAGGTACTCAAGTACTCATGAGCCCAATCACTGACAGCCACGTCCCAACCACACGTAGGGATGTTAGTGAATGGGATTTTATCTGATATCCGACCAAATTCTGCCCCGTTTGGTTGCATTTGTTAAGCCAAAACCATATCAGATTATAATTGGATGGGGATATGGTTTTGATTTTTTACTACCAATTATCCGACAAATATTCTATCCGAATCTGTTTCCATATTAAAAGGCGGATCTTGTATGAGCTTTTTACCATCCAAATCCAAATTTGGTTCCCTTTAGCCATTAGCCAAATACGGTATTTGGGCACATCCGAATCCGAACCTATTTTACATCCTTACAACCACCGGGTAAGATTGGACCGAGGTGCGATCACTGGATCTGCCTTCGAGTTTTTTGGTCCAAATGGTAAAAACTCATCCAACCGACACAACCATCCACTACATGCAATGCAAATCACAACCTGTGGGCCCACTAGGATGCTCCCTAAAAAATGGGTGGGCCATGCCACCCTCCATGATTGAGAATTTTGTATTCTCAGCATCATGCCTAAAGCCTCTGGAAGCAACTACTGAAAAGGACTGGACGGGTCCAGCATGTGAGATGCAAATGGGACCGGACCTGACTCAGGTCGGCCCTTAATTTCCAAGCCTAGGTTGGAATCTGTTGTACCCGTCTATGGACCTAACCATATAAAATAATGCCCCTGGCTGAGAAGGACTCTCTCTATATGCATATGTCTTTGGTTTAATCTTTCAAGGAAAATGGTGTCAGGTCTGAGTTTTGTTTGGGCATTCATGATCTGAACCCATGTTCAGATCTTATATTCGATCTGACTGGGCCCAACTGGGAGAGATTGAATTTGACACATTGTAATAATTGGTCAGGTCCAGATGGGATCTGACAATGGGTTGTACCCTAGCATTAAGACATCATTCTGAGGTAACCACTTCATCATTTCTTCCATTTTTAATTTTTTTTTTTTTTTGGAAAACTTGCAAGATCATACTGAAGACATACTTGAGTTGTGTGTAGGTGCATCACATATTTCTCAAATGAATCAAAGAATATATTAAGTAATTAATCTCCTAGATGATCCAAGAACAGATACTTCTTTTTCATTATAGTCTAAATGATTATCTTAATAGTAATATTGTTGATTATATAGCGGTTATCATATCCAATTTCTGATGATTTTAGTTTTGGAGAGAGAGGGCACGATGGATACGGGAATGTTTTAAAATTTTTTAGTCAATAAAAATAACTTTTATTGTGTTAATATTTAACGATGCATGTTTTTATGAAAATATTAAAACGTATAAAACAATAAATGAATATATTAAAATAGGGATGACATTTTCTGCACTCGTGGGTAGAACTCATAGTTGAGGTTGTTTTGACCAAATCTGATGCCATGGAAGTGTTCATCATGTTTAAAATAATAAAAATAAACTTTTGAATCATAGTTTTTGACATAAAAATATATTTTATACCCCTTTAACTCTAGATAGATTCAACATGAAAGGTTTAATAAGAATCAACACTTTTTTTTTATGAAGAATATGATTTTTTTAAATTACAAAATTTTGCGCTTTGGACAATTTAAATGCCGATCTTCAAGTAAATGAATGATGCAGATCATATCTATAGAGTCTGATTTAATAAAAAACAACTTTAATCAATAAAATCCCAAGGAGGGGTATGAAAATAAGGATGAGCGATTTGTAGATCCATCCCTTCTTGCATCTACAGGTAATACCGAAATAATTTCTACTTTCGGTCATAAATCATCAAGGCCTATTTCAGGTTAGGAATATGGGTGTCAACAGGTCAGGTTTGGTTTGGATCCAAGTGAAACCAGACTTGGATCAGATTTTCGGGTATGTTACTGGGTTTTGACTCGGGTCTATTATAAGAGAAATCATACTGGACCCGATAAAAACTACATGAACCAGATTTTTATCAATGCAAACTTGCAGGCCTTAATCGAGGCTCGAGTTTGGTATAAAATTTCACAAACTATACCCGGGTTCATGTATTAATTGAACTTTCAGGTCTGAACCTGGGTCTTATTTGTCACCATACCCAGTCCCTATAGGGTTTTGTCCGGGTCGAGTTCGGGTAAACCCGACCCTGGTTTATGGTTGTGTTTGTTTCTATCCTTTGATCTGTTTGGTGTCTGCGTGATCACTCAGTCATCCCCTTCATTTTTCTGCTTGTGCTAAATTCTTTCCATCGTCAATAAAACTTTTGTTTGGAACAAAAAAAATAAAATAAAGAATAATGCAATGTAGAAATGGTAAAGCATGATAGTATCATGAGAATGCAAGTAAAATAGGAAACACCTGTAACACAAAGCAAGCTTAATCAAGGAAGCATACAAGGAATGCATTTATGGAACGAGCTTGATGTATGGCGATTGCTCTCGACAGCCACGCGGGCTCCGCACAACTGGTTAGGGGCAGCTCGATTGCCCTAAGATGAAGGGCTATCTTGAGTTCGAAACCCAAGGTATACATCTCAAGCCCAAGCAGGAGTGAAGACCTTGTCCTCAACATCTGTCCGTCCGTCCCGGTGCACTGCCGTCCCTGAATGTATAACTGGTAGGAATATGCTGGTGTGAGAGAAATGGTAATTGAGCTATAAAGTCTTTTACCAAAAGCATAGGCAAGTCCTTTCAAAAATGTTGGACAAAAAGACACAGAAAACAATGCGACCGGACCTCCTTCCCCAAGGAGAGAGCAAGGCAAGTCCTTCCAAACTACAAAAATCCCAAGAGCCCACGAAAATTTTGGTGGTTCTTCAGTGCTTAAAAGGACGTACGCAAGGGAAATATCAACACGTTCCCCTGTGCAGTGCAATCAAACACACTGTTGTTTTTATTGAAGGTGACATATCAGGCAGGTTGGGTCGTCCTTTGCTGAGAGAGAGAGAGAGAGGACGGTTGGGGGCGTGCGGAGAACAAGGGAACCCTAATTCTTCTAATTTTGGTCATTGATATGACTAGCAATCGTGCGCAGGGACATCTGAAACTGTGAGCTCCGATGGTGTCAACCTGTTCGTGCCCAGCACCGAGCGTCTTGCCCAATCAGATGGAGGGCCAGTAGTCACAGAAACTGAATGGAGTTTTCACTGGCCGATGTGACACCACGATTGTTGAGGACTTCTTTTTCTCTCTTTTACACCCACATGGCGAGAGGGGAAGAGATTTTGCAGTGAAAAAATGTGGTTTTTTTTTCTCACCCTTACGTGATCTACATGGTTGGCAGAAGCTGACCTTTAGATCATATTTTTTTACTTATGTGTTACAGTTAACGAGGCTTGAAATAGCCTGTCATATACAAAATTTACACATTAAAAATATATATATTTATATTGAAACACTACGATCCAAAGATAGATTTTTATCATTTTGACTTTGCTAAACACATTCATGAGGTCAATTTTGCTTAAAACATCTCCTTATAGGTTCCAACTAGAGGGTTCTCTACGTACCAGGGAAACAAATGCTATCTCGCGCATATATATATATATATATATATATATATATATAGAGAGAGAGAGAGAGAGAGAGAGAGAGAGAGAGAGAGAAACGGGTGGGTGCTAAACCCATTTCGTGCTCAACGGCACACTAAATGAGATTTTTTGGGATTTTTTCATTTTATTTTAAAATTGTGACCGTACAGATGTGATCTATGTACTTGATTTTATAGGGATCAGCTCTTGAAGTATTTGATTCCAAGACACGGGTGGGTTTTTATAAAGTTGGAAAAATCAACGGTCCAAAATCTTTGTAAATTTTCGAAGCTTCAAACGTCATTTTTTCCATCGAAAACACATAATCCAGCTATCATGCCTAACACATTTATAGGGCCAGAACCGCATAAAAAGCAGCAGAAAAGCTGAAAATGCGGTTTAGCACCAAATGGGTTTAGCACGGACCTATTTTTGTGACAAAATATGCCTTTTCAAAATGATATCTTAGTAAATTTTGGTATTGCTTTTTTTGTCCTTAGCTTACAGTATATTATTTAACTTGAGCACTTGATGACTAATCTCACCTTCCTTTAAGCCTTTATCTTTTTCGCAACTTCTTTCCTCCCTCACTACCTATTGGCATCCAGTCTTTTAGTTTGGCCTCTCTCTCTCTCAAAAATCAACACCCAACTAAAAAACTCAGTTGATCTCTGCAACCACAAAAACCACACCACCACCACCGCGTTATATGGGCTTATATGTATTATTCACCTTCACAACAGTCTCGTTCAAAATTTAAACCAAGCACTTAGTAATCCTAAAATCACCCAAAAGCATGCCAACATTTCACTCCACTAAAATCCCACAAGTCCTAATTACATCCCATAAATGCTCAACTTATATTCTCTTTATTTCAGATATCAAAAATTGCAAATTCAAACTAAAACTTAACTACAAAATTGACAGATAGCACTTGAAGGTAAAAACCCTAAAAAAAGAAGAAAAAAGATAATTAGAAATTTCAAAAACAAGAAATTGGCAGCAATTTGAAGATTCAGAAAATGCACAGCAGAAACCTTTTCTGAAAATTAAAATGGACAACCCATGTAGTTGGCAGAAAGCATTCCAAGCAGCTGGTTGGAAAAATCGAAAACAAAAATCTATAGACGTTATTAAAATGTTGTTCACAATAAAAGACGAATGGGTAGGAAAGAAAAAAGCGAGATGATAAGGAAAATCCAAATTTGTAAAGGGCCTTATCATTTAAATAACCAATCTTGAAAAACAAGCCACCAAACGAAGCAACCAATTTTCAAGTTGGAAAGAACAAATATAGAATTCTCAATACAACTGTCAAACCCAAAAAAACAACAACCCAATCCAAGATCATCTGAGGGCATAGAAACAAGGATGACAGCAAATACTGTTGCTGAATTAAATTCTGGCATTTTTTTGGTGGATTTCTGGTGATGGTAGGAAAAAAGGTAGGGGCTTTAAAAGTTAAAGGGCAGATTGGTCAGCAAGTAATCAAATTAAATAATATATTTTGAGCAAAAGACATAAAAGCTAATACAGAAATGACAAAGAAACCATTTCAAAGGAGTATATTGCACGTTCTCTCTCTCTCTCTCTCTCTCTCTCTATCTATCTATATATATATATATATATATATATATATATATATATATATATATATATATATATATATATATATATATATAGTAAAGTTACGTTTTCAATTCTCTTTATATTCTAGAAATCATGATCTGGGTTGTATCTTTTCAATTAAACCTTATAGACGTAATCAATGACAGGCATTATGGATAAAGTTTTTAAACATAAAAAACAGTTTTTTTAAGTCATAAAATTTTGATAACCTTTGATTTTTAAAGGTCTTAAAAAACATATATGTATGTTACAATAACATGATCCAAAACTTATTTTCTACTAAATAATGCTTTTGGATCATATCTACAAGGTCTAATCAATAAGAAAAGTTTAAGAAATTTAAAAATCTAAAGTTTCTGAGAGTAGGTCCCTATGAGCACTTTATCATTACCAATATATATATATATATATATATATATATATATATATATATATATATATATATATATATATATATATATTTTTTTTTTTTTTTTGGAGTTGGGCACTGGGCATCCAAACTCCAATGCTCTCTCCTGTCCTACCAAGGAGAAAAGAAATCCTCCATACGGGTTACACGGGTGATCTTGGAGTACCCAAACGTATTTAATCATACGCATCCAACCTACCGAATCAACAACACACACACAGAGAGAGAGAGAGAGAGAGCTCCCGAATACCTTGAGGGATAGTCCTAGTGGTAGGGTCACAAGGAGGCGCTTATACCAAAAGGGATGGGAATATCTTTCTTGGCATGTGCGCATCCTTGTATCATCAGCAATATGAAACACAAGTATATATGCAACTAAAACAAGGTTGAAAAATAAGCTATGATATTTTTCTCTTAATTCTCTCAAAAAGATATTTTTCTCTCAAAAAACTAAACTATGATATTTCAACAATTTCACCTTATTTCTTGTTGGAAAAGATTATATGTATATAAACACTGAAAGAGAGTATAAAAAGTCATAGATCAAATATCATTTAAAAACAAATCCCACAAACATTATCTCACTCAAGTGGCTTGCAGAGCCAACTTGCCAAGCGACAAGAGTAAGAAATAGTTTTGTTGGTGCATGTTGATGTTCCCTAAAGTTCAGTAGGATCGAATATTCAGGACCATGTTGAAGGAGTTTGCCTCAAAATAAAGATTGACGCATCCACTTCTTAGAAAAGGATCCCATGGTGAAAAGGTACAAACGGAAAATGACTCGTCACAACTTTTGTTACTTTGGCTCGTGGTTTGTAAAAATTCTCAAGTTCCAAAAGGAAAAAGAATGAAAGAATTATGTGTGCTCCAGGCAGTGAATGGTAGATGATTCTTAGAAATTGCACTATTAACAAAAGCATGAATTAAAAATGGTATAGGCCTTGCTGTTAATGCTAAAACGTAAGCATGAATATTTAATTAGAGAAAACCCCATACGAATCTGAAACAATAATTACAAGCTACAGATGTTTTAATGCGTTCGGCCTAGACATGGCTGTTCTTTCTTCTTTGTTAAAATCTCTTACAACAACTAATCGATCTTGGTGATGTCTATTACCCACATCAATAGCCATATGTTTCATTTTTCCTCGAGGTAAAAGCTTTCCTTCACAAATAAAATGGATGGAGAAATCAAGGATAGTGGTTTGAGTACTATGAGGAAATTTTAGATTTTGTATGCCCAGGAATAATATTGTGCAAGAGAGAGAGAGAGTGTTGATCATCTCTTGATCAAAAGTAATCCGGTAGACCCTTGCTGCCACCAAATGAATGCAGTGTTTTGTGCATATAGAGAGTCTACACGACAAAATCACTTTACAGGATGCAGTCGGTGGACAGCGCATAATTCATGCAAGATGTCAATGCTAATTCATGGTAATGTCCGCGGTGACCACAACAGTACTTCCCATATCAAAACATATCGAGAGAGAGAGAGAGAGAGCATGATCCACAGATCCAAAGCCCCAAAAGAAAAAGAAAGAGAAAATCACAGGGACATTAGTAATAAACAAGTCTTAAATGTCATCCACGTTTCTTGACAGTACCACAGTGGTGCTGCAATAATCCTACCCGATACACAAACTTCTACAATATACATACTGTTTATACTCCATACTACCATCTCCCCAAGTCATTACATTACATAAAAAGTCATATACTATCAAATCCTACTAAATTCATTCAAAAACAGAAAGCAGTGCGCCTTGGACTAAGAGAGATGAGCCATTGATGATACCTTTTGTATTTCACCCATATCTTTTGGTAAGATCCACAGCAAAGAGAGAAAACCGATTGAGGCTAGCTAGTTCAGCACTGACAAGGCTCTCATCATAGCACCCCCGCCCGAGTTGGAAGCGACCACCATCGTCGAACCCACCATATTGGTCTCCCCCACACTGACCACTGGCGCACCTACCAGTATCTCATGATGGTGATGGAAGCGCTGACACTGAGGCACAGCCATCAAAGGCGAAGACGTAGAAGTGGAGGAGGAAGATGAAGATGACGATGATATTGATAGTTGGAGCGGTGATGGCTTCGTTGGTGGCTTCCTTTTCTTCTTCTCGTAGGCGATTCCCCTCGCCTTCGCCTGCATCTCGCGCACCTCGCGCAGGTAGAGGCGAACCGCGCGCGCGCCGAAGGGGTTGGCCTCGGGCTGGCCGCCATTCTCTTCGAAGGCAGCCCGAAGGCGTCCTATCAAAGCGTCGAGGCTGCCCCAGGCTTGGCGGAGAGGGCAAGGGCATGGTGCAGGAGGCATGGGGTGGCCGAAGAAGGGACAGATTGGGTTGTGCACCTTGGTCTTGCCAAACTGGTCCAAGTACCTCAGGAATTCAAGAACATGGGCACCACTGCACCTTGAGAGGGCTAAGGGAGGCCTGTGGTTCTTGAGGTACTGGCCGAAGGTGTTCCAGTCTCTCCTCTTTTGAGATTCATACCTGCTGGGAGCAGGGGATGAGTCCTTGGCTTTGCCACTGGTTACTACTCCAACTCCAACTGGTGGATTCTCCATAGTTAGTGAGACTTGTTTACTTATCTCACAAGACCTGAAAAAACTGGGAGAAAGTATGTTCTTTGTTCTCTTGGTTTTGGAAGATGGGGTTTCTTTTGATGAAAGAGGTATTTTGGGGTGGATGTTTTGATGAATTGCAGAAGGATTTTGAGATGGATATTTTGCAACTTAAGAGGGAAAAAGAAAGAAAAGGACGTTGTTGTGATCTTTTTCAAAACTCTTACTTGAAATCCATGTCAAGGCATGCAACTCAACAGACGGGTGCAAGAAGAGAACTTGGTTGAAGGAGAGATTAGATGTGTTGAATTGGTATGGCCAGATAAAATAAGACTGATGGAGGAAGTGTCTAAATATAGAAGGGAGGAGGTGGGGAGGAGAAAAACAACAGGAGAGAGAGAGAGAGAGAGAGAGAGAGAGAGACATGGGTGGCCCACTTTTGACATCTAGCGCGCGTGTGCGTATGTGGTGTGGTGTGTGTGGGTGGTGGGGGTGGGGGCCCTGGGGGGTGATGAAAGTCTGACGATTAATTCATAAACGTTATTTCAAAATGCACCTGCTCTCTCTCTCTCTCCCCCCTCTCTCTTTCTTTCTTTTTGATGTCTCAAACTTTTTCAAACTATCATAAGGATGGCCATAAATTGTCTGGTGCCATATTTCAATTTTGAAACAGTGACGAGATTAATTCCCACATGATTGATTGCCCATTTTCTCTGGAGATTTTTTTTCTCTCCCTAGATAAAAACAAAGTAAACAACGAGGAAAATTTAGCAAAGGCCAAAGTTAGGTACAGGTACATGTCTCCTCCAACTTGTTGCCTTGAGGAAAACATGAATCCTCAATTGGTTACTTATAAGCCTCCCTTTTAAACAAAGACAATCAAGATGTAAAACATGACTACTGATTTTAGAATCATCGCCATTGACAAGATACTTGGAAAAGGTTTTATTTTATATCACTATTCCTGTTTATACAATAAAAAGGCAGAATAACGAGAGAGGCTTTAAAAGATTTTTTATTACCATCATTCAAAACTACAAGACAAGTAGTTTTTTTATTGAAAGTCAAGCTGGAATTAGGCAGACCCCTACCAGAGCACTGGGTTTTGAACCCGCAACGTCCCAACATAAGATGACGTGCACTAGCTGCTCCTACCAGACAAGTGGAGTTTCTATGACAGTTTTGAATTTATGGTAGCTGATTAAGGATGGATTTTCGGCGGTTACATTTTGCCATGTTTAGGTTCAAATGGGACAGGGGGTAGGGAAGACAAGACAGTGGACCCGGGTGGGGGAGAAGGACAAGGTCTTCACCCACGCCCCCCATCTCAAAATCCTGCACTCTATACCTGCACGGATTTTGATTTTAACCTTCATCCCCCCTTCATCCCTGTTTCTTGTCCTCCATCCCAGTCCAAATGGGGGTGGCACAAGGCAGAGATCGGGATAGGGACGAGGCAGGGCAGAGGAAAGCATAAGTTCATCCCCTCTTCCATTCCTGCACAGGTTTTGATTTTAACCTCCATCCTTGTTTCATATCCTCCATCCCCTAGTCCAAATGGGGCGAGGCGGGCAGGGGCCTATTTCCCCCCTGTCTACTGCCATCCCTAGAGATGGGTGTGCATCATGGGCATTTCGTTCGCTAGGGTTTTCTCTCTCAGTACAAGAAAAACGTTAATTAGCGACGAAAATTAATGATGTATTACTTTCGTCGCAAAGTTGTGACGACTTAGCGAGAGAAAAGTAGTCGTCACTAAAATTGAAATTTGTTGCTGACTTAGCGGCAAAAATATTCTGTCTCATACTCAATTGCTAATTAGCGACCAAAAAAATTTGTGTCAAACTCCATCACAACTTAACGATGGATTAGCGATATAAGTTTCTCGTCGCTACGGAAGTCGCTACATAGCGACGGAAGTTGTCACAGAATATTTCTGTCGCAAATTCTGTCATTATTTTTTGATATAAGCATGTCTAAGCCATGACATTCTCTCTTCAATTTCCCCCAAATCGAACCCTAACCCTCCCATCTCTGTCGCCCGTCTTCGCCGATCCTCCTGTCCGACCACCGCTACCCCTTTTCCGACAGCTCCACCGATGCCTCCTCGCCGGACGACCGACCCTGTCTGGTCACCTCACCCCCTCTGTCTGCGCTCCCACTCCTCGTCGGAGCCCCCTGTCCGCGCTCCCTCTCCTCACCGTAGCCCCTCATCTACGCTCCCTCCGGTGATCCCTCTCTCCCCTTGCGTTGTCTCCTTTTTTTTTGTCTTGGTCCGGCAGGGATTCCCTGCCTCCTCCTTTTCAAAAGTCGCAGGGGCCTTTGGCCCCTGCGCCCCCACCCTTTTTTTTCGTCTTGATCTGACAGGGGCCTTTGGCGCCTGTGCCCCCTCTCATCCCCTTTTTTGTCTTGGTCCGGCAGGGGCCATCGACCCCTACCTCTTACTTTTCAAGAGTCGCAGGGGCCTTTGCCCCCCCCCCCCCCCTTTGTCTTGGTCCGGCAGGGGTCGATGGCCCTTGCCTCCTCCTTTTCAAGAGTCGCAGGGGCCTTTTGGCCCCAGCACCTCCTCCCTTTTTCTTTTTCTTGGTCGTATATAATTGTGCTTTGTAGATACGTAGCTGAGCTAATTGTGTGATGCTTAGTGCTAACAATCGCATGCGGCTAAAAATGAAATAAAAAAAAATGCAAAGGCAATAGCATGCAAATCGAGTAAATACCCGTGGTGAGTAATTGATGCAAGCGTATCACAGGTTATTTAAATTCTTGGATACAACAATTTTCTATTCATACACTTACTTAGTTGTATATATCTAAGACTGCTTTAATGAAGTTCAGAGATCATGTTGAGCATGATTTTGATGTATGAAAATAGAAGTGCTCTTATTTTTTGAGTTCTGATTCCATGCTAGTCATGGTATTAGTTAGCGGGATATTGGAGTATGTTTGTTGCAGGTACATATTTGACATTGTTTTGATATAATTTATTTGAATGTATTGCAATGTTTGATGTGACTGTATTTATGCTTGCATGCATTTATTTTTAATTTGATTATGCCTTTTATGTGAAATTATATCATGAAAACATGTTTCAAATGAATGTATCATGTTATGAATGAGTTTGCACATGAAAATAAATGAGAAGTTATCAATGCTTTAAATGAATGGTTTTGCACATAAAAGTATTAAGTTATCAATGCATGCATCATAGTTCTTGTGATTTAATGACATTATATATATATATATATATGTGTGTGTGTGTGTGTGTGTGATATATATATATATATATATATATATATATATATATATATATATATATATATATATATATATATATATATATATATATATATATATATATATATATATATATATATATATATATCAAATCATTACATCTACCACAAATGCATGATAAATTTGATATTTTCTTTGTCATAACATTCTTATGATTCCTTTTTAACTGGTTAGGATAATATCCATAACATCATAGGACAAAATGAATGCAAACCGTGAATGGATGTACCATATGATATTTGACAATAAGGTATCGCTTGAATATATGGATAGTGTTGACAATTTTATTGAATTTTCAATAGCAAGTGTCAGTACAATGGATCTCATAGGTCGGATCAGGTAGCCCTACATGATGTGTAAGAACAATCAATTTGCAGAACCTCATGGCGTTAGACATCACCTATACAAGAAGAGTTTTGTGAGTGTTTATTAGAATTGAATGCTTAATGGTGAAGAATTTTGGAATAATTTTGATGCACGGGTGGATTTGGTGCATGATAATTCATATATTGATTTGATATTTGATGCAGCAGAAACAGAACTGGGTTCTCTTATTGGTTCTAGTGATGTACCCACTAGGGTAGGGGAAGAAGCACCAAATGATGCAGCTAGTAGATTTTATAATTTACTTAGAGATACTGATGAGCCACTTTGGAATCGTTACGAGAGTCACACTATCTTGTCTGCAGTTCTTCAACTAATGAATTTAAAGTCTGCCTATAATTTTAGTCAATCATGTTTTGATTGTTTGTGCTCTATTGTGAAAAATATGTTGCCCAAAGATGAGAATTTGCCATAAAATTTCTATCGTGCGAAGGTTATGGTCAACGCTTTAGGTATGAAGTATCAAAAGATAGATGCTTATCCAAATCACTGTATGTTGTATTTCAAAGATCAAAAAAATAGCAGATCATGTCTGTCATGTGGGCATCCTCAGTTCAAGACAAAGACAAAAGACAATGGTACCATGAGGTCAAAAGAAGTGCCATACAAGTCGCTTTGCTATTTTCCTCTCACCTCTAGATTACAACGATTGTATATGTCTTCGAGGACAGCTACATACATGAGATGGCATGCAAATAAAGTTCAACATGATGAAAACAAGATCACGTATCATGTTGACGCGAAAGCTTGAAAGCACTTTGATCGTACTTATCAGACCTTCGCAATAGAAGTGAGAAATGTTAGGCTCGGTTTATATACAGATGAATTTAATTCATTTAGAGATAGATCAAACTCATACTCGTGTTGGCTAGTATTTGTAACCCCATATAACCTTCCTCCAAGCTTGTGTATAAAGCGTCAAAATCTTTTCTTATCTCTATTGATCCCTGACCCGACGTCTCAGGGCCAAAATCTTAATTTATATTTAAGGTCATTGATTGATGAATAGAAAATATTATGCGATGATAATGTTTTCATGTACGATGCCCACAAAAAATAAAGCTTCAATATAAAGGTTGTTGTTCTATGGACAATCAGTGACTTCACTACATATAAAATGTTATATGATTAGAGCACACATGAGAGGTTGACATGTTCGTACTATATGGAGGATACAAAATCTTTTAGATTGACGCATAGAAGAAAGTCATGTTGGTTTGATTGTCACCTTTGATTTCTACCAGGCGACCATCCGTTCCAACCACAAAAGAATGTGTTCAAAGCAGGCACAACTAAAATAGAAGGTCTACCTACACGGTTGTCTGGCATATAGATTTTAAGACGAATGTGATACCTTTTGTATAGACTGACAGATGCCCGTAGTCCGACGTCGTTCCTTGGATTTGAGAAGGATCACAATTAGACAAAGAAATCTATATTTTGGGAACTGTCATATTGGTCGACCTTATTGATACGACATAATTTGAATGTGATGCATGTGGATAAAAATGTGTTTGATAATGTGTTCAATACGGTAATGAATGTTAAAGGAAAAATGAAAGATAATTTGAAGGTCCGTATGGATTTAAAAGTAATATATAAAAGATCAGAATTACAACTCAAAGAGTATAATGACAAACTACTGAAACCAAAGGCAAGGTACATGCTTGGATCAGATCAAGTAAAGCAGATATATCAGTGGTTGAAACTGTTAAGATTTCTAGATGAATATGTCTCTAATATTGCTCGGGTTGTGAAGATAGACAAGGGACACTTCTATGGGTTGAAGAGCCATAATTGTCATATTATCATGCAACGGTTGATTCCCCTAGCATTCTATGATATGTTAGACAAACCTATATGAGGGGTATTATTCGAGTTGAGTCAATTTTTTAGAACATTGTGTGCATCAAAAGTTGTAGTAACTGAGGTAAAAAATCTAGAGGATTCTGTCGTCACTACTATTTGTCAACCAGAGAAGATATTTTTCCCTGAATTTTTTGACGTTATGAAACATGTGATCATACACTATGAACTTAGGGTTGATGGTCCTGTGCAATATCGGATGATGTACCCATTTGAAATGTATATTTTTTATATATTTTTCTCTTCAATGCTATTGGGAAATTATTGTATTACGAGATATATATTGTTGACATATGCATGTTTGACCTCAAAAAAAAGTTCAAAATAAAGCAAGAGTGGAGGGTTCTATTTGTGAGGCATACACTTTAGAAGAGATTTCAAATTTCTCATCTATGTACTTTGAGCCTCACATTCCAACACGTTACACTTGCCTATCTCGTAATGATGATGGAGAACAATTTACTGTAGCTGACAAACTATCGATATTTCAACCACTTGAGCATGCCTTTGGTAGTTGTCGGTCATGACTCTTGGAAGATTAAGATCAAGACGCAACACAAATCTATATCATTTTTAATTGCTTAGCGATCAAGCCCTACATCAAGTAAGTATACATAATATGTTACACTAAGTTCTCTACGTATATGGTTCGGTAATATAATTATTTGTTAAGTGCAGACGATTTGATCTGGAGTTACGAAGAGAACTTCCTCATCTCACTGATTCAAAATTACAAAAAGAACGTAAAAATAAGTTTGTTGCAAGGTTGAAAGAGTTGTTAAGGATGATGACATGCATTCTTTCCATGTAAATAACAATATGTTACATAATTGGTCATATTTACAGTCATTGTTTATGCTTGTAAGTCCGCCAAGGTGATGTTAATGTTCAAAGAATATGTGATTTACAAAATGGTCCGACCAAAGTTGTGCAATGTTACAACGGATACATCGTAAATGGTTATCGATGCCATACATAAGACTATGGTATAAATAAGTCAATGATGAATAATGGTGTTGTGTGTGTGTCAAGAGTAGCAGTTACGGTGAAAATGAACTTGACTACTACGGTGTTATTGAAAAAATAATAGGGTTGAGTTACTTGAGCTTAAATATCAGGGTAACTTTATTCAAGTGTCACTGGTTTCATCCCACAACAACAAGAGTCGACAAAGCCTCAGGCATTGAAGAGGTGAATCATAAATCAAGGTTTGGAACATATGAACCATTCATATTAGCATTGCAAGCTCAACAAGTTTACTATACTTCATATTCGAATACAAGAAAGTCGGATAGAAATGAATGGTAGGTGGTTTGTAAGGTGAAGTCTAAACTATACCCCAAGTATGACCAGTTACAGGAAGACAAAATTGTTGAAGAGGGTGATTACTATCAGTCAGATAATATGTATGACTTCTCTTATGGTCATGATGTCACACATGGTCTGCATGTCACATCTCTATAATCTGATGGCACATGTATGAAAGAATGTGATCCTAATGAAGAAGAAGACAAAAAGGACGAAGAGGAGGAGGAGGAAGAAGAAAAATATGAAAGTCAAACAAGTGATAAAGAAGCATACTCGAGCTAGTAAAATACATCTTATAATACATAGCACATCACTTTCTCATATGCTCTTATTTTTGTAGTTCAGAGACCATGCTAGTCATGGTAGTAGTTGGTATAATATTTGAGTGTAGTTGTTGCAAGTATATGTTTGACATTGATGTGATATGAATGATTTGAATGTATCACTACAAGAAAATTGTTAATTAGCGACGGAAAAAATCCGTTGCTACTTAGCGACAGATTAGCTAGAGATAGAATCTGTCGCTAATTCGCGACGGATTAGCGAGGAAACAAATTTTATCGCTAATCTGTCGCTACTTAGCGACGGATTAGCGACTAAATTTTTTGTCGCTACTTTTTATTACAAGAACACCATTTTAGCGATGGATTTAGAGAGGGAACTCTGTCGTCGCTAATTAGCGACGGCGTAGTGACAGAATATATTCCGTCGCGTTTTTTGTATTTTGATTTAGCGACGGCTTAGCGACGTAAACATTCCGTCGCTAAGCCGTCGCTAAATGTCGCGTAAATCCCTAATCCCATCCCTCTTTCTCTTTTTCCTGTTTCGCTGTATTGCTCCCGCCCGCCGCCCTCTCCCTCCCGCCGCCCGTCGGCTCTCGCCACCGTCCGGCCGCCGCCGCCTCGCCGACGATCCTCGCTGTCGACCTCCCTGCTTGGCTAGCGGCTGCGCCAGGGACCCCGAGCACCGGCGACCCACTGCCGACCTCTTCCTCCTCCCTGCTGTTCCTCCCTATGGCTGCTGCCGGGAGGTGTTGTCTCCCCTTCGGTCGCCGGCGACTCGCAACCGGCGTCCTCAGCCGCCGACGACCGACGATCCTCCCTGCAGCCACCTCTTCGCCTTCGCTCTGAGTTCCGGCGACCCAGTGGCCCCCGAGCTTCGCTCCAGGTCTCCCCCTCTCTGCTGTCGACTGCGCCGGCCACCGGCGACCTCGCCAGCCGCCGCTCCCCGTGCTTTCCGGCAGGGGGGGTCGACCCCCTGCGTTTCCGGCAGGGGTGGTCGACCCCCTGCCGGAAAGGCATGGGGGGTCGACCCCCTGCCGAAAACGCAGGGGGTCGACCCCCCCTGCCGGAAACGCAGGGGGTTAAACCCCCTGCCGGAAAGGCAGGGGGTTTAACCCCCTGCCGTAAAGGCACGGCAGGGGGTCACCCCCCCATGCCGGAACTGCCTTTCCGGCAGAGGGTTTAACCCCCTTCCCTGCCGGAAAGGCAGGGAGTTTAACCCCCTGCCGTGCTTTCAAACTAACAAATTGAAAACAAACTAACAAATTGAAAACAAATTGTTGTATTTGAAAATCATGTCGATAAAAGTAGAACTATTCTTAAATTTTTGTGGAAATCAAAATCCACTACTGAACTATGATAAATCAAGCTACTGATTTGCAATTTATCAAACTGCTGTGAAAAGATTGAATCAAACTACTGGAAATTATAATAAATATGTTGTCATAAAATCAACTGCTAAAAAGAATGTCTAACTGCTGATATATATATATAAAAAATTGACTATTTGCTGATAAAAATTTACTATTCCTTTGCTAAGTAGTTCAGATTAGAAATTGTCTATGACTTTATGTTAGTCGACTGGTTCAACATGTTATAGCTGGTTTGTTAAATTAGCATCTTCTAGTTAGATTTGGCTTAACATATATACTATTTTTCTTTTTTCTTCTTTCAATTAGTTAGAGTTGTTTTAATTTGTTTTAATTTGTTTTAATTTTTTTAGTTAGTGTTTCATCTTGTTTCATGTTTAGTTAGTTTGTTACTTAATTTGTTTTGTTTTTGTGCAGATTTTTCAACGGAACCAACTCGTGCTCGGCCACCTGTGGTAAGTAAATGACAAAAACAATGCAAATCGGGTAAATACCCGCGGTGAGTAAGTGATGCAAACGTATCACATGTTATTTAATTTATTGAATGCAGCACTTTATTGTTCACACACTCACTTAGTTGTTGATATCTAGGACTGCTTTGTTGGAGTTCGGAGATCATGCTGAGCATGATTTTAATGTAGAAATATGGAAGTGTTCTTATTTTTGGAGTACGGAGTCCATGCTAAGCATGGTAGTAGTTAGTGAGATATTGAAGTGTGTTTGCTGCAGGTACATGTTTGCCATTTATTTGATATGAATGACTATGATGTATTGTAATGTTTGATGTAATTGTATCCATGCTTGCATGTAGTTACTTTCAATTTGATTTTGACTTCCATGTAAAATTTTATAATAAAAGCATGCTTAAAATGATTGTATCGTGTCATTAATAGTTTGCACATGAAAATATTAAGTTATCAATGCATGCATCAAAATTCTTGTTATTGTTTGACATAGTATATTGCATGATAAATTTGATATTTTCTTCATCGTAGCATTCTGATTGTTTTTTTCTTAATTCGTTAGGATACTATTCGTAACATCATACGACAGAATGACTGCAAACCGTGAATGGATGTACCGTAGGATAGTGGACAATGAGTTATCGCATGAATATATGGATGGTGTCGATAGTTTTATTGAATTTGCAACGGCGAGTGTCAGTACGGTAGATCCCACAGGTCGGATTAGGTGTCCCTGCAAGATTTGTAAGAATAATCGATTTGTAGAACCTCATGGCGTTAGACATCACCTATACAGGAAGGGTTTTGTGAGTGATTATCAGAACTGCATGTTTCATGGAGAAGAATTTAGAAACGATTTTGATGCACGGGTGAATGTGGTGCACGATAATCCATATACGAATTTGATATTTGATGCTGCAGGAACAGAACTGGGTTCTGCTATGAGTTCTAGTGATGTAAGAACTGTCGTAGATGAAGAATCACCAAACGATGCAGCTAGTAGATTTTATGATTTACTTAAAGATGCTGATGAGCCACTTTGGAACGGTTGTGAGAGTCACACTATCTTGTCTGCAGTTCTTCAACTAATGAATTTGAAGTCCGAGTATAATTTGAGTCAATCATGTTTTGACCGTTTGTGCATGATTGTGAAGAGTATGTTGCCTAAAGATGAGAAATTGCCACAAAATTTCTATCGTGCGAAAGTTATGGTCAACGCTCTAGGTATGGGTTACAAAAAGATTGATGCTTGTCCAAATCACTGCATGTTGTATTTCAAGAAGCAGGAAAACGACATATCATGCCCGTCATGTGGGCATCCACGGTTCAAGCCAAAGACAAGAGGCAATGGTAGCACGAGATCAAAGGAAGTTTCATACAAGTCGCTCTGCTATTTTCCTATCACTCCTAGATTGCAGCGATTGTATATGTCATCAAAGACAGCTAAACACATGAGATGGCATGCAAATAAAGTTCGACACGATGAAAACAAGATCACGCATCCTGTTGATGCTGAAGCTTGGAAGCACTTTGATCGTACTCATCAGAACTTCGCAATGGAAGTGCAAAATGTTAGACTCGGTCTATGTACAGATGGATTTAATCCATTTGGGGGTAGATCAACTTCATACTCATGCTGGCCAGTATTTGTAACTCCATACAACCTTCCACCAAGCTTGTGTATGAAACGTCCAAATCTTTTCTTGTCTCTGTTGATCCCTGGTCCGACCTCACCTGACCAAAATCTTGATGTATATCTAAGGCCATTGATTGATGAATTAAAAGTACTGTGGGATGATGGTGTTACCACGTATGATGCCCACAAAAAACAAAATTTCAACATGAAGGCCGCTGTTCTATGGACAATCAGTGACTTCCCTGCATATGGTATGTTATCTGGTTGGAGCACACATGGGAGGTTGGCTTGTCCGTACTGCATGGAGGATTCCAAAGCTTTTAGATTGAGGCATGGAAGGAAGCCTTGCTGGTTTGATTGCCATCGTCGATTTCTACCCAGCGATCATCCGTTCCGACGTCAAAAGAATGCATTTACAGCAGGCACAACTGAAACGGAAGGTCCATCCTCAAGATTGTCTAGCATAGAGATTTTAAGAAGATTGCGATACTTTCCAGATGTATTAACAGATGCCCGCAGTCCTACACCCTTCCGTGGATTTGGGAAGGAACACAATTGGACAAAAAAATCTATTTTTTGGGAACTAACGTATTGGCCGACCCTATTGATACGACATAATTTGGATGTGATGCATGTAGAGAAAAATGTGTTTGATAATGTGTTCAATACAGTAATGAATATTAAAGGAAAAACGAAGGATAATCCGAAGGCCTGTATGGATTTAAAATTAATATGTAAAAGACCAGAATTGGAACTCAAAGAGTATAATGGCAAAGTACTGAAACCAAAGGCGAAGTACGTGCTCGGACCTGATCAAATAAAACATGTATGTCAATGGTTGAGACAACTGAGATTTCCAGATGGATATGTCTCTAACATTGCTCGGGCTGTGAAGATTGACGATGGACAGTTATATGGGTTGAAGAGCCATGATTGTCATATCTTTATGCAACGATTGATACCCCTAGCATTCCATGATATGTTAGACAAACCTATATGGGGGGGTATTGTCTGAGTTGAGCGGATTTTTCAGAACATTGTGCGCATCGGAGGTCATTGTATCAGATGTAAAGAATCTCGAGGACTCTGTCATCACCACTGTTTGTCTGTTAGAAAAGATATTTCCGCCAGCATTTTTCGATGTTATGGAACATTTGATCATACATCTGCCATATGAACTAAGGGTTGGTGGCCCTGTGCAATATCGATGGATGTACCCATTTGAAAGGTATATGTTTTTTTATATTTGTCTCTTTAATGACAGATATTTAAAATTTGAAATGTATATTCTTGTCAGATGCATGTTCGACCTAAAAAAAAGGTTCGTAATAAAGCAAGAGTAGAAGGGTCTATTTGTGAGGCGTACACTTTAGAAGAGATTTCAAATTTCTCATCTATGTACTTCGAACCTCATATTCCAACACGTTACACATGCCCGCCCCGTAACGATGATGGAGAACAAGTAACTGTAGCTGACAAGCTGTCGATATTTCAACCACTTGGGCATGTATTTGGTAGTTGCCGATCAAGGCTATTGACAGATCGAGAGCAAGATGCAGCACACATCTATATTCTTTTTAATTGCTCAGCGATCGACCCATACATCGAGTAAGTATATGTATATGCAACTCAATTATAAATCCTTTTATGTTCTATATGTGGATACATGACTCGGTAATATAAGTATTTGTGGTTTGCAGACGATTTGATCTGGAGTTACGAAACGAAGTTTCAGATCTCACTGATGCAGAAGTACAAAAAGAACGTGAAACTAAGTTTGTGGAGTGGTTGAAACAGTTGGTAAAGAAGCTAACATAAATTTTGTACTTATAAACAACACTAAGTTACTTAATTGATCGTGATCACAATCATTGTTTATGTTTGTGCGTAGGTTCACAATGGTGATGTTAAAGATTAAGGAATATGTGATTTAGAAAATGGTCCGACCAAAGTTGTGCAATGCTACAACGGGTATATCGTAAATGGTTATCGATTCCATACAAAAGACTACGGTATAAACAAATCAACGATAAATAGTGGCGTGTGTGTCAAGGGTAGCAGCTACGGTGAAAATGAACATGATTACTATGGTGTTATAGAGGAAATAATGGAGTTGACTTACTTAGGCATGAATAACAGGGTTACGGTATTCAAGTGTCATTGGTTTGATCCAACTGCAACAAGACTCGACAAAGCTTCAGGCATTGTGGAGGTGAATCATAAATCCAGGTTTGGAACATATGAACCATTCATATTAGCCTCGCAAGCTCAACAAGTTTATTATACTTCATATCCGAGTATAAAAAAGTCAGATAGAAATGAATGGTGGGCAGTTTGCAAGGTGAAATCCAAACTATACCCCGAGTATGATCAGTTACAGGAAGATGAGTTAGCTGAAGACAGTGATTACTATCAATCAGATGATGTCTGTGACTTCGCTTATGGTCACGATGTTGCGCATGATATGCATGTCATATCTCCATTGGCTGATGAAACATTCATAGAGGAATGTGATCCAAATGATGTACCAAGTGGATGGGCAAACAATGAAGAAGAAGAAGAAGATGAAGAAAGTCAAACTAGTGACGAGGAAGAATTCTCAAGCTAGTGAGCAAAATCTTATACTACAAACCTCTATTTAAATGCATTGTAATACTTGATGTGAGTTGTATTGCAATACTTGGTGTGAATGATTAAAAAATTTATTTGAATGTATTGTAATACTTGATACAAATGATTCGAATGCATTGTAATACTTGATGTGAATGATTTCAATTATCTGAATATATTATAATTTATGCAATTAACGAATGATTTGAATTAGTGCAATACTTGATGTCAATGATTTGAATTATTTGAATGCATTGCAATGCTTGATGTGAATGACTTGAATGCATTGTAATACTTGATGTGAATTATTTGAATGTATTGTATGACATATGTTATTTGTTAGAATATGGTTCGTGGAGGTTATAGTGGTCGCTCATCCAGTAGTAGCCAGGCTCAACCTTCATATTCACGGGCTCCTGTGATAGGTATATCATATAACTAATTAGATGCTTGATTAGTTCAAATGCACATTCTGAGAATTTCTAATGTATTTTTTTACAGATGATGTTGCGCCTGTACACGACCCACCTACACCAGTTGATCGCACAAGTCAACAGCCAACACAGGAAACAAGGTCTTCTCAGGCTGGCACAAGAAGACTCATTCGAATAGTGTATATCGATAATCGACCGTACGTATTTTGTTTTCAATTATTGCATATCTTTTAAATATTTTATATTGATATTTACTGTGTAACAATTCATGTGCAGCACGAGGTTTGAGCCACAAGAAGTAGTATGGGAGATTAGGAATTCACTTCTTCAACATCTACCAGGACCAGTTGCTCAATGGAAAGAGTACCCAAAGGAGGTGTTAGACAGATTGTGGTCCTCATTCATGGTATACAGTTGTTACTCATAGTTAATGTGTTTCATATTTAATTTATTTAAGCAATGTCTACTAACTTTCTGAAAATATTTGTAGGCTTTGAATCGCTTTGCAACTACGGTGGAAGAAAATGATGCAAGGAAGGTGTGGCAGAAGGTGGCTGCCAATCGATTTGCAGACATGCTGCACACTATGAAGACTGCAGCAAAAAAAGCATCTGGCATAGTAGATGATCCATTACTGTGGAAGGGCCATGGTCCTATTACTATCAGGAGAGATTACTGGGATGAAATGTGCGATAAGTGGGCGGGAGATGCATTTAAAAATCGCTCTGCGAAGGCTTCACAAAATCGATCGAAGATGCCCGAAGCCCATCTACACACAGGTGGATCTAAGACATTTGGGAGCCACCTAAAGAAAATGGTAACTCATCAATATATAATATTAATTTTATAAGTATTGTTGTAAACTTGTGTACTAAATCTTTTGTCATTTAACTTCGCAGGAAGCAGAAAAAGGAGGCAGTGTACCATATAAGGATGTGTTTGAAGAAACACATAAACGGAAGACAACGGGAGTCTTCGTATCAGAGAAGACGAGAACGACAACGGTATGTATTAATTCTATTAATAATCATTGCAATATATATGCAAGTTATCATAATGTTATCATTAATTATTAATGAATACTTTAAACATTATTTTGTAGGAGGCATATGAGCAACATATGGTAGAGCGATATGGCGAAGACGCTACTCAGCATCCATCATTTGATCCTATAGCATGGGTGACTGCAGCAGGTGAACCCAAAAAAGGTCGCGTGTTCGGGTTTGGGAGTAATATGAACACTTCACCAGTTATTGGTTCTTCCAGTTACGGCTCACCGACTTCTTGCGCCGACATAAGCTCCAAGCAGCCGACTATTCTTTCCGGTGATGATGTACGCGAGATCATTAATGAATCACAGAATAACTACTTCCAATACACCGTCGCCCCCTTTCTCCGAAATGAGATCAAGGCCGCTGTTCAGGATAGGGGATCTTCGATTCCAGGTCTCTCTCAGGTATAATCACATATATAGTTTTTTTTACTGTCTTAAAGCACATCTGAGCATGGTAGAATCACATATAGAGTTTTTCTAGATGCCTTAGAACACATATGAACATGCTATAATCACATATTCAATTTTTTTACTGCCTTAGCACACATATGAGCATGATAGAATCACATATAAAGTTGCTTTGCCTGCCTTAGAGCACATATGAGCATGCTATATTCACATATTCAATTTTTTTACTGCCTTAGCACACATACGAGCATGATCGAATCACATATATAGTTTTTTGCCTGCCTTAAAGCACATATGAGCATGGTAGAATCACATATAGAGTTTTTTTATATGCCTTAGAACACATATGAACATGCTATAATCACATATTCAATTTTTTGACTGCCTTAGCACACATATGAGCATGATAGAATCACATATATATATATTTAACTTTTTGTCTGCCTTAGAGCACATATGAGCATGATAGAATCACATATAAAGTTTTTTTGACTGCATTAGAACACATATGAACATGCTATAATCACATATTCAGTTTTTTGACTGCCTAAGAACACATATGAGTATATTATAATCACATATTCAGTTTTTTGACTGCCTTAGCACACATATGAGCATGCTATAATAACATATAGAGTTTTTTAACTGCCTTAGAACACATATGAACATGTTATATATCATTTATGATAGAATCACATATAAAATTTTTGGCTTTGCCTGCCTTAGAGCACATATGAGCATGCTATATTCACATATTCAATTTTTTTAATGCCTTTGCACACATACGAGCATGATCGAATCACATATATAGTTTTTTGCCTGCCTTAAAGCACATCTGAGCATGGTAGAATCACATATAGAGTTTTTTTAGATGCCTTAGAACACATATGAACATGCTATAATCACATATTCAATTTTTGACTGCCTTAGCACACATATGAGCATGATAGAATCACATAGAGTTTTTTTATTGCCTTAGATCACACATGAGCACATGATAGAATCACATATAGTGTGTAATTTATTTCATTATATTTTGTTTATCAATACTGACTGTTCTTTTCTTGTGTAGGCTGCTAGCGATAATCAGGATAGTGGAGCTGAAGGGACAGATAAAGACAATGAACAAGAAGACGCACAAAATCTTGGCGATGATTAGAGGACTGTGTTGAAGAAGTTCTATTTTTTTTATTTTTCCTAAATGTAATTGTTGAATTATAAATAATTAAACTTCTTAATTTTAAGGTGGAACGATTAATTATTGTAGATACTTGTTATATGAATTTTTTTGTGTGGTTTGTTTTTTATTTACAGAAAATATAAATTGTACAGGAAATAGAAATTGTACAGGAAATATAAATTTTTAAATAATTTTATTTTTATTTTTTTTCGTGTTTGCGACGGATTAGCGACGGATGATTCCGTCGCTATTCATATTAATCTAGCGACGGCATAGCGACGGAATTAAATCCGTCGCCAAGCCGTGGTCGCCGTTTAGTACCGGCGGATTGGCGACGGAATATAGCGCTCGTTATTCCGTCGCAATTAGCGACGGACCTGGCGACGGAATAATTCCGTCGCCAGTTAGCGTCAAAATATTCACGACGTAAGCATACTGTCGCCTCGTTGTCGCTAATCCGTCGCTAACCATGTTAGTGTATTGTGGTCGTCGCTAATCTACTGCTTTGTTGTAGTGTATTGTCATGTTTTATGTGACTGTATCCATGCTTGCATAAAGTTATTTTTTTATTTGATTATGTATCCATAAAATTGCATATCATGTAACTGAGCCAAATAATATTTTTATTTGTTAAAATATGGTTCATGGAGGTAACAGTGGTCGAGCAGCCAATGGTCAAGGACCAAGTGGAGGTCGTGGGACATCTTTAGGTAGATGTCTTTGTGTTATATTTAAATATAGGTATTCATTATATTTTTGCTTATATGTTGATATAAAAATTAAGTTAGCTACTTGGAACATAGGGTCTTTAACTGGTAAGTTGATAGAGTTAGTAGATGTTATGTGTAGGAGAAAGATTGATATTTTATGTCTACAAGAGACCAAATGTGTAGGTGAGAAAAAAAAGTGATAGAACCTTGGGGATATAAGATTTGGTATACAAGAATAAATAAGAATAGGAATGGAGTAGGGATTGTTATGAGTCGTGAGTTTATAGATAATGTAGTTGAGGTCCGTAGGAAGAGTGATGGGATTTTACTTATTAAATTAGTATTAGGTACGAATATTATTAATATTATTAGTATTTATGCACCTAAAGTAGGTTCAGATGATTCCATTAAGCGTCAATTTTTGGAAGATTTAGATGAAGTAGTACAAGAAAAATCTTATAGAGAAAGACTTTTCATCGGCTGTGACCTTAATGGGCATGTAGGCATTAGTAGGAATGGATTTGAGAGTATCCATGGAAGCTATGGTATAGGAGAAAGAAACAAAAGTGGGGAAAGGATTTTAGATTTTGGTTTGTCCTGTGATATGATCTTAGCAAACACTTGGTTTAGGAAGAGGGAGTCTCACCTAGTAACATTTAAAAATGGGGTTAATACGAGTCAGATAGATTTTTTCCTACTTAGAAAGAGAGATAGGGGTTGTTGCATCGATTGTAAGGTTATACCTGGAGAAAGTGTAGCTACACAACATAGAGTCTTAATTTTAAATCTTAGAATTAGACAATGCCACAAAAGGGATAGACATGGGATAAATCCTAGAATTAAGTGGTGGGCACTGAAAGGAGCTAAACAAGGAATGTTTGTAGAGCAGGTAGTTAAAGAAGTTGATTGGTGTCTCAAGGAGGATTCAGAATCAATGTGGAATAAGATAACGGATGGCATAAGAAAGGTGGCTAAGGAGGTATTGGGTGAGTCTAAAGGCGGTGCACCGCTAGGTAAGGATACATCGTGGTGGAACGAGGATGTCAAACTAGCTATTAAGGTTAAAAGAGAGTGTTATAGAAATCTAAGTAAGAGTCGTGATAATGAGAATTTGAAGAAGTATATGATAGCAAAGAAGGAAGCTAAAAAAGTAGTTTAGAACACGAGGGATAAGGTATATAAGGAGGTTTATGACAAGTTGGATACCAAAGAGGGCAAGAAGGATATTTATAGGCTTGCAAAGATGAGAGATAGGAAATTGAGGGATCTGGGTATGGTTAGATGTATCAAAGATGAAACACAAAGGGTCTTAGTCAAAGATGAGGAGATTAAGGAGAGATTAAAATATTATTTTGATAAACTTTTTAATGAAGGTCATGCTCAAGATCTTGGAGACTTCTCCATTCCTTATCATGAGATGAATCGTGACTTCATGCGCAAGATTCAAAAGAAAGAAATTGCAGAGGCTTTGAAGAAAATGAAATCAAGAAGGCCAGTTGGCTCAGATGGTATACCTATCGAAGCTTGGAAATGCTTGGAAGAGAAAGGTTTAGAATGGTTGACAAATCTTTTTAACAAGATTTGGCGGACAAATAAGATGCCTAATGAGTGGAGGAAGAGTACTTTGGTGCCTCTATATAAGAATAAGGGTGATATACAAGATTGCACAAACTATCGTGGTATAAAACTCATGAGTCATACTATGAAACTTTGGGAGGGGGTGATTGAGTCTAGGTTGAGGAAGGTTGTCTTGATATCGTTGAATCAATTTGGTTTTTATGTCTGGAAGATCAACTATGGAAGCTATACATCTTCTTAGACAACTTATTGAGAGAAATAGAGAGAGAAACAAAAATTTGCATATGGTTTTTATTGATTTGGAGAAGGCATACGATAGAGTACCAAGGGACTTTCTCTGGTGGACAATGATGAAGAAAGGTGTTTCTCTCAAGTACATTAGTATAATTAAAGATATGTATGAAGAAGTAGTAACCAATGTTTGCACTTGTTGAGGGGTGACAACCAATTTTCCTATAACGGTCGGGTTACATCAAGGATCTGCTTTAAGCCCTTTCCTATTTGTTATAGTGATGGATGAGCTTACGAGATCAATTCAAGAAAATGTGTCGTGGTGTATGTTGTTTGCTGATGATATTGTTTTGATTGATGACTCTAGAGCTGGGGTTAATGCTAAGTTAGAATTATGGAGACAAACATTGGAAGCAAGAGGTTTTAAGTTGAGTAAGAGTAAGACAGAATACATGGAATGTCGGTTTAGTAAGCAACGAAGTAGTGATGAGAGTGTAGTGAAGCTTGGTGAGCAAGAAATACCGGTGGATGATTGTTTAAAATATTTGGGATCTATCATTCAAAAGTATGGAGAAATTGATGGAGATGTAAATCATAGGATAAAGGTTGGGTGGATGAAATGGAAAAGTGCAACTGGAGTGTTGTGCGATCGTAGAATGCCATTGCGGTTGAAGGGAAAGTTTTATAGGACGACTATTAGGCCTGCTTTACTATATGGTATGAAATGTTGGGCTGCTAAGAGACATCATATTCAAAAAATGAGTGTAGCTGAGATCCGTATACTGAGATGAATGTGTGGAAATACAATAAAAGATAAGATTCATAACGAGGAGATACGTAAAAAGGTAGGCGTTGCACCCATTGAAAATATGATGAGAGAGAATCATTTACGGTGGTTTGAACATATTTGGAAAAGGCCTAATGATGCTCCAGTTAGAAGGATGGAGAACTGGGAAAATATATTAGTTGAAAGAGGTCTAGGTAGGCCTAGAAAGACATGGATGGAGGTGATAGGAAAGGATATGAAAGCTTTGAACCTCACCGAGGACATGGCATTGGATAGAAATGATTGGAGGAGAAGAATTCATGTGGAAGACCCAAAATGATTTTTTTTTTGGTTCATATCGCTGACCATAATTTTTTTTGGGATGAAGGCGTAGTTGTAGTTGTTGTTGTTGTAGTGATGGTTGAACTTGAAGGATTCATGTGGAAGACCCAGAATGATTTTCTTTTTTGGTTCATATTGCCGACCCCAATTGTTTTGGGATGAAGGCGTAGTTGTTGTTGTTTGTTGTTATTGTATGTTGATATAAAAATTATTACTTGTTAATTGTTTGTATAGGATCCCTGCTCAGTGATAGTCAGTCCCAGCCTTCATCTTTACGTAATGCTTCAATAAGTATATCATTTAAATAATTGTATACTTGATTGGTTTAAATATGCTTTGTATGAATTTCTAACTCATTGTTCTGTAGGTGATGTTTCGCCTACACATGACCCACCTACACCAGCTACTCATACACATCACGAGATAATGTCGGATGTAGAGTCTTCTCAGTCTGACACACGATGACTCATTCAAATAGTATATATTGATAGTCGACCGTAAGTATTTTATTGTCACTTGTCTAATACTTATTATATAAATAGTGTATATTGACAGTCGATTGTTAATGTGTATCAATTGATGTACAACGCGAGGTTCGAGCCATAAAAAGTAATACAAGAAATTAGGAAGTCATTACTTCAACATCTTTCAAGATTGGTTGCTCAATGAAAAGAGTAACCGAAGGAGGTGTTGGACAGATTATTATCCTCATACATGGTATGCAATCATTTATCATAACTAATGTATTTAATATTAATTTTTTTGTTATAGTCATGTGTGTTAACTTTTTGAAAGTATTTGTAGGCTTCGCATCACTTATCGACTGCGAACGAGGAGAAGGATGCGAGGGTAGTGTGACAGAAGGTGATTGCCAATAGATTTACCGACATGTTATGTCTTGGGATGGTGTCTGTCAGCGTCTTGAAGATAAAATACATGACTTTTTACATGAAGTCATTCCCAACCTTGTCCAAAATGAGTTGTGCAACTTTTTTCGGGATAGAAAAACTTTGTCTGTTTCCAACATGAGCTCTAGTGCCCGTCAGGTATAAATATTCATATAATTTGTTTCATGTTGTTAGATTTCAAGCTAGTATATGCATGATTGAAAACATATATACATGATTGAATCACTATAAAAATTTTTGACACCTTTAGAACACATATATGCATGATTGAATTACTATACAATTTTTATGACACCCTTATAACACATATACGCATGATTGAATCGCTATGAATTTTTTTTGACAACCTTACAACACATATAAGCATGATTTCATCACTATAAAAATTTTTGACTGCCTTATAACACAGATATATATGATTGAATCACTATAAAAGTTTTTTGACAACTTTAGAACACATATAAGCATGATTTTAACATATATAAAAGTCTTTTTACTGTCTTATAACACATATATGCATGATTGAATCAATACGAAAGTTTTTTGACAACCTTAAAACACATATATGCATGATTGAATAACTATGAAAGTTTTTTTACTGCTTTAGAACACATATGAGCATGATTGAATCACTATAAAAGTTTTTTGACAATCTTAGAACACATATGAGCATGATATTAGCATATGTGAAAGTTTTTTGACTGCCTTATAACATATATATGCATGATTGAATCAATATGAAAGTTTTTTGACAACCTTAGAACACATATATGCATGATTGAATCACTATGAAAGTTTTTTGACAATTTTAGAACACATATAAGTATGATTTCATCACTATGAAATTGTTTTACTGCCTTAGAACACATATATGCATGATTGAATCACTATGAAAATTTTTTATTGCCTTAGAACACATATATGCATGATTGAATCACTATGAAAGTTTTTTGACAACCTTAGAATACATGTAAGCATAATTTCATCACTATGAAAGTTTTTTTACTGTCTTATAACACATATATGCATGATTGTGATACATAACACATTTATTTGACAGCCTTATAAACATTATATGCATATGTGAATAACTGTGACATTTTTTTGACAACCTTAGAACACATATCTACATGATTGAATCACTATGATTTTTTTTTTGTCAGTCTTAGAACACATATTTGAATTATGTTATTGTCCTTCACTTTATTGCTTGTATGTGTGTCATTCAGCCATTTACTTTGATTGCATTAGATTAGGTGCATTGCATATAATTTATTTTATTATAATTTGTTTATCAATACTAACATTTTGGTTCTCTTGTAGGATGCTGGAGATGATCAACGAAGAGGAGCTGATGGACGCATGGATAGAGGGGCGGATCAACACAATGAAGAGGATGATGCCCCAAATCTTGACGAGGATTAGATTCATGTGTTTAATTTATTTCACGTACTTGTAACTAATTAGAACTTGGCAAGGATTGTACTGGGTTGTTAAATTTATTTAACTTATAACTTGTTTTAAATTTGTTTCACTTGCTTTGTATATGTATTTTTTATGTGTACTTTATTTTTTATACACAGATTATATAAATTGTATAACGAGACTTTTTTCTCTATATTCATATTTCTAAAAAAAATAATTAATTTTTTTTTTAAAATTTGCAACGGATATTATCCACCGCTAATATTCGTCGCCAATTTAAATCAATCAATTTTTTGTGACAGAATTTAATATGTCACTAATCCCTCGCTAAATTGGCGACGAACATTAGTGATGGATACGTATTCATTGTTAAATTTTAGCGAAGGATTAGCGACGAAATACATTCCTTCGCAAAACCAAATCTGTCCTTATTTAGCACCGGATTAGCGACAGACATGATCCATCTCTAATCTGTCGCTAATTAGCGACAGATAAATTCTGTTGCAATTTAGCGACCAGGATTATGCGATAGATGCTTTCCATCGCTAATCTGTCGTTAAATACGTTAGGGACAGATGAGCGACGGAAAGTGGAAAGTGTTTGTCGCTAATACACATTTTTCTTGTAGTGTCTCTTTCGCATAGGGGTTCTACAAGATCTAGGAGAGCAGCATAAACTCTCTTTTGATGTTTTGGGTGTCATTAGTTTTGGAGAGAGAGGTTGTGGGCTCACGTTGTTGTCCCTATGTATTTCTCCTTTGATAGACGTCCTTGATGTGAAGATATATATGGATCTAGTTGAGGTTACTTTGGATCCTCTCCAAGCTGGCTTGCACGTTGAGATGGATTCATCTATTGTGAAGGCAAGTTCCAATCAAGATTTTCACCTTGGTGAATTGGGTGTAGCCTGCTCCAATTGAGTTTATAAGATAATATAAGCAATTTAAAGCCAATCCTGAATATATTTCTTGAAAGTGGACTGACCAACTTGCTCTGAGTTGGATCAAAACTACTATCACAGATGTCATTTTATAATAGAATAAGTGGATTCCCTCCGCCCAAAATGCATGGATTGCTTTGTAATAATCCTGTGCATATCATTTGAGCCTCACGATCCTTTAGTTAAAACATGATCTTCATAATGTTAAAGGAGATGACAAAAGTACGGTAGAATGTTTAAAACATGCTAAGTTTTTTTGTGAATTCTTTATATGTTTTTGATAAACTAATTTCTAATGAAGATTTGGTTTAATATACACTAAATAGTTTATCTCGAGAGTATGAAAGTTTCATCCCTATTATTACTACTTTCACTTTCAATAAGCTCCTTAATTAAGTTTGCATAAATTTATGATCTTTTAATCAAGAGAAGAGACTTCAAATGTTAAACCTCAAGAGTTCTTAACAAGTCAAGAATTCTACTACCACCTTCATCTCTCAAAGAAGGCGTGGTCGAGGTCATGATAGTCATGGTATAGAGGGTAGTTGGTTTAACTTCTTCAAAAACTTTCAAGGTTCTAGTAGTAGGGAAAATCGGGAATGTCCAAGGGCCTCTCAACATTATGTTGATCAGAGGGACAAGCAGGTAGTGACTCAGTGTTGTGGTTGCAAAAATAATACGGCTTGTACATGCTATGATATCCCCAAGGCTTTTGCAGCTATAAACTTAGACAATATTCAAGATTTTTCATGATACCTAGATACGGAAGGTGCACACCACATAACAAATGATAAGAATATGGTGAACAAATTCGATTACTATGGTCGTCAAGGAGTCAAGATTGGCAATGGTGCAAATCTGATTGTAAACCCAGGTAATGTTTCTCTGCCTACTCATGAAAAATAATTTTCTCTTAGATGTTCTTGATGTGTCTATCATCAAGAAAAATATTGTGTTAGTTTCCACGTTTACTCAAGATAATACTTTTGTTTTTTAATTTATTGCTAACAATTTTTATGTTAACGATCAAAGGAATAAGACTACTTTCCTAAGATGACTGAGTAGAGGAGCATTGTACTCCTAGTCGACTTACCCTCTTGGTGAAAAAACAAATAATAGAGTTGTTTTTTGTGAAACTAGTTTTGCCTATGTCACTCAACTATTTTAAAGATATTTGGCAGTCATGTGGGACATGTTAATTTCAAAATATTAAATTTGCTTGAACAAAAGAAATTAATATAGTGTGATGGTGATTGTAATGCTTTATGTTCCAGTTGCATTGTCAACAAGATTCACAAACTTTCTTCTTAGAAAGTTGAATTTACTACTAGTTCTCCATAGAAGTTGTTCATGTTGGCATATTGGGGCACGCTTCTCCTTGCCAAAAATGATACATTTACTACTTCTGGTTGATAATTATTCTTGTTTTTCATGGATTTTTTATTGATTAGAAAGACACTATTATGTTTTGAAATTTTTAAAGCTATAACTAAGAAACAACTTGAAAGAAAAATTAATATTTTTCATAGAGATAGAGAAGAAAAATTTATTAGTTGTGCTTTCTCTAATTTTTTAAACAAGCATGAGTTAAAAAGGTGTCTTACTTGCCCACACACAACCCAACAAATCATGATTGTCGAGCAAAAACATAGACATGTTTATGAGATAGAGATGAGTCTTTTTGTGCATATATGATGTTTTTCATATTGTTGTTTACTTGATTAATCATCTCCTAAGTCCAAACTTAGTTGACAAGTTTTCATGTAATGCACCAAGTTTTAAAACTCAAAAAACACAATTTTTTTTATAGCAGTGAAAAACAACCATTTTTACTTCAGTTGAAAACCTTGAACGAGTTACAGATTCGATCGATAATAGTAATTCAAAATAACACTTGTAGATGATTCAGATCAAAATCAGAGTATTTCCATTCCAAAAGAAACCATAAGTTTTTTATAAAATTAGTACAAACAAGTACTCAAATTTCATTTCTTGGGAAACTAAGATGATTGGCTCTCGATGTTGGTATAGCTTACTGCTATACTTCTGCAACTATTCAGTACTTCTAATTTGTAGGTGGTCAATATCCACAAGTTCCTTATAAGAATACATTAACAAAACATAATTGCATAGAAACAGACATACATGAAATAACATTCTTTTTTATATAAATAACAATTAACAGTGTTGCCAATAACTTGAAATATAACAGTTCAATATCATATGCAATAATCATACTCATGCTTGACCATTCAATTCATTCATGACCTACCAGTGAAAGCAAAGCGTTCATAATACGCATGAATAACTTATATTTCTTTTATTTATATTTTGCTTTCTTAGATGATGAATGCTATGCTTCACTATATACACAATACACTTTTTATTTTGTTTTTTTACAATACTCTATAGGTACTATGCAGACAATATATGAATTATAAGCTTGAATTAAGGGTACATTCAATCAATTGGTAGCTTATTACCTTGGCTTTGCTCATCTTTTTTGGTTCTAGGTGTGTAACGATAGTGTCAAGAGAGAGCCTCTACCACCCCCAACTTGATATATCAAAATTATTTTCAGCTGAAACAATCTCACTACCACCCCACGACATTGATAACATCTATCTTCTATCTCTGTGACTGAAGAAGTAACCCTTTATGCTTATCAATATGTAACGGATCTAGAAGTACCTCTTATCCTCTTATTGTAAGCCCATACTCACATATTTCATTATCAATTTTCTTGACATGCAAGCTTAAACATATTTAAAGCACATATGATTTTATATTAAACCTTCGTAAGGTTCTTAACCACTTATTCGGGGCACTATAACACATACGGTCTAGTTGACTGTGCACAAAGTCAGAAGCCACACATTTGGGCTCGAGCCTTCGTAAAACAATAATTGCATAACACGTTCTTTATCATGGACATTATGCAATTCATACATGATTCAATATGCATTTCTTAAAACATCATGTCATGAGCATGCTAACATATATCGTAAATCTATATTGTAATCATGCATCAAAAATCTAGTTTCTCATTCATTCACCGGCTTTAAAATAAATATGATTGCATAATAATTTAGAAATATGCATATTAAAAAGCATGAACCACATACATACATTTGTTCATAAAATTTTGAAATACACTCATCGGAATATATTTGTAAACTTGAACATATATGCATTTTTATTCGAAACATATTTTAAATATTCACATATGAAATTTTTTGAAACTCTTTGTGCACATACATATTTTTGCTCGTAAAAATTCAATGGTTTTGTAAATATACCGTTTTCTCATAAATCATGTAACATGAATAATTCTCGGAACCATATATATATATATGCTCATAAAATCCAATGGTGTTGTAAATACAATTTTCTCGTAAAGCATGCAACACTAACAATTTTTTTGAAACTATATATTTATTTATTTAACTTTGCACATACGAAAATCCAACATCTCAAATAATCTAGAACTATTGTGTAAGTTATCATAACCCTACCTCATGATGCGTGTGAGGAACAGAAAAACACACTTGGGGATTCTCCTTAATAGGTGCAACATGGGTCTTACTTGCTGATGAATGCGAATATGGGTGAGGACAATATGCCCATCTCGATCTTCGATCCAATGATGGCAGCGAAGAACAAGTTTGCGATGAAGGTGATGATCGTAAGTGGTGGTTTGGTAGAACTGAAATAAAGGAGGGTCATGGTTTGGCCCGAGCCAGGCTCAACCAGGCTATTTAACCCAACAAGGAGAGAGAGGGAGGTAAGGCCAGTGGGGTTGTCACCGTAAAAACAACCAATGTTGTAGATGTTGTTGGAAGGAGGTGATACAGACAGTCTGCTATTGTCAATGACAAGAGGTGAGGAGGATCAACAACTGGAGTCACTGCTATTGGTGGCAATGTTGGCGAAAGTAGTAGGCACTGCTATCACTGCCAGAGAATCATCGAGGAGGGCATCGGGTCAGGTGTTCTCGTAAAACAAAGAGAGCAAGAGAGTGGTGGAGCTGGTCTACGCGCAACAGATCATTGGTTGTGAAGTGGTTCGGGTGAGTGGCGTTGTTGGCTGGCTGTGAGGGTGGTGGTAATGGAGAAGGCGGCAAACAAATGTGATGGTGGGGTGCAAGGGCGTAGATAGGATTCATGTGGGGAGGGGGGGGGGGGGGGGGGGGGGGGGGGGGGGGCGCCAAACAGGAGTGTTATCAAAAAAAAAAATGGTGTGATAGTCGGGGGTTCGGGGGCAGCGCCTCCGGAAAAAAAATTTTTGAGATAAAATAAAAAATGGATACAATTATTAATAAAAATCTATTTCATATGGACAAATCAAAATATTTGCTGCAGTCAGGGCTGGGCTAAAAAAATGGATAAAAATCTATTTCATATGGAATAAGGGCTGGAATATGATTGGGCTTTAAAAAAAAAAAATTAACTGTTTCGGGAGGCAGGACTGGGCTCTGGTGGGGTGTGCTCAGGTGTTATAGTGGTGGCAGCCGTTTGGTAGCAAGGTGGGAAGAGAGAGGGATGATGGTGGAGTCGTTGGGCAAAACAGAAGGTGAGGGAGGTCGGTGGTGGCAGAGATGGCAACAAAGTGGAGGTCCAGTCAGTGGTAAGGGAGGAAGGAAGAGGTGGTCGGTGGTTGTTGCGAGGGAAATGGCTGATGGTGGTGGGAGTGGAGGTGGAAGGTTGGTGCAGATGGGTGGTGTCGATAGGAAAGAAGGTGATGTTGGATGGGTTGGAAGAACAAAGTGGCAAAGGCAAGGGGAAGCAGTTCAGGTCATGTTGAACATGAGCTTTTTGCTCATGCCAACATCGCGGTCGTCGGTTTGCATTTTCGATGAATGCCACGTAGCATATAACTGTTCTGTTGACTTTTAAACTTTTCAAAATACAGAAGGGCTGGCCACGATGTTGGCATGAACAAAAAGGCTCATGTTGAACATGACCGTCTGCTTCCGTATAACAAGGGGGGAAATAAAATACAAAAAGAAGGGAAATCAATAAAAAATAAAGAGGGAGATTTGAAAATAAAAAAGGGTGAATGTGATGTTGTTTGAAATGAGGGGGGGGAAAACCAAAACATTTTGGGTTTTGAAATTTGATTTTAAGGGAAAATCAAAATAGGTTTGGATTTCAAGAATTTGCTTTGAATTCATTTTGGTTTGAGGAGGAAATCCAACCAACTTGGATTTTGATTTTGGTGAGACCCATTTTAGTCGCATCAAATCCAAATCAATTCTACTAATATTATATATATATTAGGTGCAGATCCAAACAAATCCACTTTACTTTCATGGAACCTATTTGGGTCTCAAATGGATCAAAAAGCCTTATTTACTTATTGAGATCCAATTGGGTGGGTTCAAATTTTAATTTAAGTAATATGATCAAATTGGGTCTCTAAGTGGATCTGATATCTTATTTTTTTAGTGGGATCCATTTGGGTCTTCAAGTGAATCTAAAATACTTTCTACATTAGAAAATTAAGATCCATCTGGGTCTCAAATAGATCCAAATCTTTTCTCTGTCTGGTCCAAACCTTGATATGAGTTTAAACTCTTTTCAACTGCACTTAGGTTGACCTAAATCATATCGAGATCCAAATACTTTGGAATGATATCGAAAATTCTTTAATTAGACATTAAATAAATTAAATAAATTAAATAAATCAAATAAATTAAATAAATTAAATAAATTATATAAATATTGATATATTATCGATAATGAATTTGTTAATTAATTGATAGTTAGAAAAACAACATTTAATCAGAATAATTTACAAAAAAAACTTTTTATTTATTTCAAAATTCTAAAAAAATTATGAACTTTACATTCCATATGAGTTATCATTTAATGGTGTGCTAGGATAAGGACATCTTATTTTGTTTGGATGCACATGTTATCCTTATATGTGGCCTTATGTTAATTCAAAATTGTCACCCAAGTCCAAGTATGGTACTAATTATAAATTTAATGTTTATTATGGTCCTGTTGAAAGTGAAGTTTTTATTTTCAGGCATATTATATTTATTAAATCCAAATTTTCATATGTTGGAACTAAGGAACCCGTGGTTGACAAAGAGATTGCCTCCTCAATACAAACATATGACCGAACCCTACATCTCTTATATGGACCTATTTCTGACTTCACTAGAACCTCCTCACGTCATTTTACATTGTCTCAACCATGCTACTTCACAAGAACCTAAACTCAAAAATCTATGCCAAAAAATGTTAGTTCTAGTTCTCTTATATCTCCAAGCGAGTCCCATTTTACACCCATAGATGAACCAAGTCATGTACCCAGTTCTAAGTCATCTGGAATAAATCTTGTGGTTGATCTCAACAACTAAGGTCCCATCAGAGCACACCATATGACTATTGGGTCTCAAGATAGGATGTTGAAGTCAATACTCTTTACTGTCATGAAGTATCCCATTCATATTGGTCTTTTGACTGAAGTATTACAAGAAGAAAAGGAGCCTTGCGGTTTTTGTAAAACCCTGATCTCGGACCTCAGGAGTCCAAGTTCGGTTGGTATTACTTCCCAGAGGGAAGAGTACAAAGCTTACATAGAGAAAACGTGGCTAACAAAAAAACTTTTCATTTTATTTCCATAATCAACTTTTTCTTACAATGTTCATCATTCATAACAGAATAAAAGCAATTACAATTTATTTAATGACAAGGAAAATAAAATATATCAAATGCTCTGCTGAAGACTGCTCACACGGTGACTAACGCCTGAAACCTACAGTCGTAATTAAAAAAAATGGCGGTGAGTCTACAACCCAGTAAGAAATAATTATAAGTAAATAAACAATCAATTTACAATTGTAGTGGGCTCTAAGCACCTATTCTTATTTTAGTTCTCGATACACCATACATGTTTGTATATTTTACATTACCCCCATTATCATTCTCAAATACTCTCTCTCTCAACTATCACTAGGCTGACTATACCGTTAATAGTCATCTTTGGGCATAGCAACCCTGTAGAACACCTCAATTCTACATGTTGGTCAGACAATGAACCATATACTTCCAATAGTTCTCGAACCACTAGGCATTGCAGTGAACCACCACGAGGACCCCACCAGTAACTAGCCGGGAGGTCAAGCTCTCAATCTCGACATGGTTCATGCTACATCCTAACCATGATGGTTATCAACCATCGAGGGTCCTCTAGAGTGTCAAACCAGTGTGAGTGAAATCCTAAGTGATAACAAAGTTTACACATTGAACAACATTCTCAAATTCATAGTTCACTCGTTCTCTCACGAGTGGTATCATGACTGGTCACAACAATCTCATTCTTAATATCATGATGACATTAGGACTCACACCTCTCTCACTTAGCACGCAATGATGTAGTGTCTTTACATCGTTAAATCACCGGCGGCCCACTCTCCATGGTGGTTGTACTCTAGCCGTGAACCAGGTAACCCTTGCCACAGGTCGCGGCTTCTGGGATTTAAGCGATCATGTATTCTAAACTCTAAATATTCATTCATACAACATGAATAGACTAATTGAGACTCAAATCTAAATATGGTCTCATCACAATGCATGATATTAATGAATTATCTAGACATGCAATCACAATAGAATTTCTTTTCTTCATGCATGACATATCAAAACAAATTTTCATATCACACAACATGTATATAATTCTACTCATAATGTCAAGCATGGAAGTTATGCATGTCGTGGTCTCACCCAAAAACAATCATGCTACACAATTACAACATTGCATTAACAAATATCGTAAAAATGTTTATTGACATCTAAGATTACTTATAATATCTCTTACCTCACGTGCGAACACTTTTCTTTCACCAAAAGTGAGTCTCAAGATACTTTAACAGTAGGATCTGGTTATTAAATCAACATATTAGTTCACAAAACCTCTTACCAAATTACCCCTCCCGAATCTTACTCAAGACACCACGATTTTTGCATTACTAGTTTGACTGAATTTCATGGACCAAAAAATTTCCCTTTATAATACAAATCCAACGCACCAAACCTCACTCGATTCTGAGTTCGGAGTGCGAAGATATGTTCATTTTACTGAAATGGATCTCAAGTATCCAAATGGATATCCTGGTACATTTTGGATTTTGATACTTTTGTTTGATCCGATCCATATCCATTACTGATATGGACTGATCTAAACCGATCTGCAACATCTAGTCTGGATCTAGAACAGTCTGATTGGATCTGAACTGGATCCATTCTATTCTGATTGGATCCAAAATAGTCTGACTGGATCCATGACGGTTTGACTGGATCTGGACCTGCCTGACTGGATTCTGAACAGTCTGATTGGATCCAAATCTTCCTAACTGGATTCAGAATAATCTAGCTGGGTCTAGATCCAAGACTGATCTAGTCAGATCTAGACCCGGTTAATCTGGACTTAGGACAGGTCTAGATCGAACTGGGTCCGAACTGAAAACCCAGATCCAGACACGACTGGTTCGGTTCAGACCTTGGTTCAAACCGGATCGGTTCAGACCTAAGACGGTCTGAACCAGTTAACCAAACCGGTTTGGCTTGAACCGGTTTGACCCAAACCAGTTTGATCTAAACCGGTTTGATTTGAACCGGTTCGGATCGAACCAGTTCACCCAAATCACCTGACCCTTTTGGGTGCCCGGACCAAACCGATCCCCACATAAAAAAGCCGAAAGGGGCAAAGCCCCTTTCGTTTACAGGGAGGGGGCGGCCATCGGCGACCCTCTCCTCTGAATCCAAGGGGTATCGACCGATGGCCGGTGTCGGCTGCCCCCCGACGATAGGGAGATCGACCGCCAGCGTCGGCCGGCAGGTCGATCCCCTCTCTTCTCTCTCTCTCTTTCCCCCACTCGCTGTTAGGTTTTTTTTTTTCATTTCCTGCAACTCGCCCGCAACAATGGCTATCGAACCCCCTTTTGTGCTCGGATCAGAAAAGAAGGACGAAGAAGAAGACGGGGAAGGCGGAGACTTACCTCGCTGTCGCCGTCGTCGCCGGTAAGCGCCTCACTCTCTCTCACTCGCTCTTTCTATGTCGCTCGTTGAGATGCGGTGGAGAGAGGCTGCGTGAGGGCTTTTATAGCCCTCACACAAGGTGAGGATAACCCTCACCCCCGCGGATTTTGGGGGGTGAGGTTTATCCTCACCCCCTGCTGTTACGCAGTTTCTGCTTTGAGGAAACTGTTTCTTTTTTTTTAAGTTTATCCCCTCTGGCAACTTCGCCGAAGGGGTTTTTATAATTCTACCCCACTTAAAATAAGATTTGTCTCGAATCTTACCTGAAAACAAATGTAGAAATTATTCACGTATGTCAAATTCACGCTCCCAAGTAGCTTCCTTATTGTTGTGATGGCTCTATCTTAGCAATACCAGAGATAACTCATTGTTTCTCAGCTTTTGCACTTTTGTGTCCAGAATCTCTATGGGCTTTTCTCTCATACTTAAGTCATCTTGTATATTCAATACAGTTTCGATTGTATCTAATATGTGGGAGGGATCTGGCACGTACTTTTGCAACATGAAAACATGAAACACATTATGAATTCGAGATAAGGAAGGTGGTAGGACTAAATGGTATGATGCCTGACCAACCCTTACAGGTATCTCAAATGGTCCAATATATCTGGAATTCAACTTTTCTTTCCGACCAAAACGCATCACTCCCTTAAACGGAGATATCTTCAAAAATACGTGATCACCTTGCTTAAATTACAACTCACGACGTCTCTGGTCTGCATAACTCTTTTGTCGACTTTGCGCTATGAGAAGACGATCTCAAATGAATCTCACTTGGTCTGCCATTCGTTGAACTATCTCGAGTTCTAACAATCTCCTTTCTCCGACCTCATCCCAACACAAGGGAGTTCGACATTGTCGACCACACAACGCCTCAAATGGAGCCATGCCTATACTTGCTTGAAAATTGTTGTTGTAGGCGAACTCCATCAAAGGTAGAATGTCATTCCACGAGTCACTATATTTCAGACTACATGCTCAGAGCATGTCCTCTAGGGTCTGAATAGTTCACTCTGACTGACCATCAGACTGAAGGTGAAAAGCTGTACTCATTTTTAATTGTCCCCATTGATTCTTGAAAACTTTGCCAAAATTGAGATGTGAACTTCGAGTCTCTATCTGAAACAATTGAATCTGGTACTCCATGGAGTCTTACAATCTCTCTGATGAACAATTGAGCCAATTGATCACAAGTGTGAGTTGTCTTGCAGGCCAAAAAGTGAGCTGACTTAGTTAGCTTGTCGACAATCACTCATACTAAATCCATCCCAGTCCTCATCTTTGGAAGCCCTGAAACGAAGTCCATCGCGATATTCATCCATTTTCACTCGGGTATGATAAGTGGTTGCAAGAGAACATCTGGTCTCTGGTGCTCAATCTTGACCTACTGACATACTAGACATTTGCTAACAAACTTAGCAATGTCTCTCTTCATACCACTCCACCAAAAAGTATCTTTCAGATCTCGATACATTTTGGTACTGCCAGGATGGATAGCGTATCTAGAATGATGTGCTTTCTCCAAAACTTGATTTTTATGTTGATCATCCTTGGGAATGCACACTCTGCGATGGAATCTAAGAAGTCCTTGATCATCAACTTTGAATTCTGACTCTTTATTTTCTGGAATTTTCTTTCTTATTTGGACCAATTCTGGATCTAAGGGTTGTTTTTTCTTAATTTGCTTCCATAATTCTGATCTCATGTTGGTTTGCATGAACAACAACCGACCTGGTAAGCATTGAACTTTTGCCTTTTGATAAGCCACCACGGAAAATAACTCTCAATCTGCGAGTCTAACTAGGGCTCCTGCCTTTCTGCTGAGAGCATCGGCGACTACATTCGCCTTTCCGGGATGATATTTTAGCTCAAAATCATAATCTTTTAGAAATTCCAACTATCTCCTTTGCCTCAAGTTCAAATCTTTCTGAGAAAACAAATACTTAAGACTTTGATGATCGGTAAATACTTCAAATTATTCGCCATAGAGATAATGCCTTCATATCTTAAGGGCAAAAACCACCGCTGCTAGCTCCAGATCATGTGTTGGATAGTTGACTTCATGAGTTTTGAGCTAACGAGATGTATAAGCTATCACTTTTTTGTACTGCATCAGGACACAACCCAATCTTTTGTGGGAGGCATCACTATAAATAGTGAAACCTCCTGATCTAGAAGGTAAGACCAACACTAGGGCAGTGGTCAAACGCTTTTTGATCTCCTAAAAACTCTGCTCACATTTATCATTTCACTCGAACTTTATGTCTTTCTTGGTGAGCTTCGTCATGGGAGCTGCTAACAAAGAAAATCCTTTTACGAATCGCCGATAGTACCCAGCCAATCCCAAGAAGCTGCGAATCTCCATAGGGTTCTTGGGTCTATACCAATTGGTGACTGCTTCAATCTTTGTAGGGTCTACCATAATCCCGTCTTTAGAAACAATGTGTCCAAGAAATAACACTTGTTCTAACCAAAAAGCACATTTAGAGAATTTGGCATAGAGTTGATGTTCTCTAAGTGTCTGCAGAACTATCCTCAGATGCTTCTCATGTTGCTTCTTCAATGTAGAGTATATGAGGATGTCATCGACGAATACCACTACGAACTTATCTAAATAGGGTCTGAAGACTCTATTTATCATATCCATGAAAGCAGCTGGTGCGTTAGTTAGACCAAAAGGCATGACCATGAATTCATAATGGCCATATCTTGATCTAAATGTTGTCTTGGCCACATCTTCCTTCTTAATCCTCAGCTAATGATAACCCGATCTCAAATCTAATTTTGAGAAACATGCCGCTCCTCACAGTTGATCGAACAAATTATCAATCCTAGGCAATGAGTATTTATTCTTGATGGTTACTGCGCTTAATTAACGGTAGTCTATACACATGCGCAATGATCCGTCTTTCTTTTTAACAAATAGGATCAGAGCACCTCAAGGAGATACCGACGGACGAATAAAACCTTTCTCTAATAATTCTTGTTGTTGCTCCTTGAGTTCCGCAGGTCCCATCCGATAGGGAGCCTTCGAGATGGGTGTTGTTCCCGGAACTAGATCGATTTGAAATACAATCTCACGATCAGGGGGGAGACCTGGTAGATCTTCTGAAAAAACATCATCATATTCATGAACTATGTCTACATCTCATATTGTGAGGTCTTCTTTCTCTTCAGTTTTCATGTAAGCTAGGAATTCCATGCATCCCTTTTTCATATATATATTGGCCTTTAGACAAGATATAATAGCCGGCTTGGGAAGTTTCCTAACACCCTGATACCTGAAAGTAGAAGTATGGGGTATTTGAAAGCTAACACACTTTCTTCTACAATCAATAGTGGCATGATGGTCCGACAACCAATCCATGCCCAGAACAACATCTAGATCTTTGAAGTCGAGTTGCAACAAGTTCATATGCAACTCACAATCTTCGATCTTTACGACGTAGTTAGAATACAAAGTATCCACAATAGTGGTTGCTCCTATAGGTGTCTCTATCAAGTAAGAAACACTCAATCGAGAAGGTGTCACTGGCAACCGTTTTCCAAAAGTTGAAGAAGTGAAACTATGTGTGGCTCCTGAGTCGAATAACACACAAGCAAGAACACCAGAAATAAGAAGTGTACATTCAACCACTTCAGGGTTGGCAAGTGCTTCTTGAAGAGCAGTCGCATAGGCACGGCCTGGTACTGTTGGCTTCGGCTTTGGTGGGACGTTGCTTCTTCGATCAGGTTGTGGGCAAGCATTGGCATAATGACCCATCTGCTGGCAGTTGAAGCATTTCACGTTCCTCAAGTCGCATTTACCCTCGTGTCTCTGTAGACCACAAATCCTACAAGCGTTGTTTGATTGGGTCAGCTTTTGGATCTTCTGCCGCTTGGCTTGCTGATTGCCTGCATACTTGACCTGCTTACCCTGGTTCTGACCAGATGTTTGTCCTCCTTATTGCCTCTTGTTGTCTCGTTGGAATCTTTCTCTAGAATGAAACTTCCTCCGAGAGGATTCTACCGCATTACCACCACTGTGCTGGGTCTTATCTTCTGATTTGACTTTTTTCTTTCACTTAAGGCTTCTCTGTAGTCTGCATCTCCCAAAATTCATACATGGAGGCATAGTCTACGAGTCGGCTGTATTTCTTTATTTGTTGTGGCCCGACCAACCTCAAAATTTTGGGTCTCAAGCCCCTCTCAAACCTCCTGCACTTCTCTTTCTCGTTTGCCACCAAGGACTTGGCAAAACGAGAGAGAGAGTTGAAACGAGCGGTATATTGGGCGACTATCATGTCACCCTCCTTCAACTTCCTGAACTCTTCTTTCTTTTCCACCCTCTGACACTTTGGAAAGAATTGTCTGTAAAATCTTCTCACGAATATGGACCAAGGCAAGTACGTGTCTGATTTCAAGGTGTCTCTGATGGACCTCCACCAGTGCTCTGTATCGCTAGTCAGATTGGATACAACTATCCATACCCTCTGATCCTCTGGACATTGGATGACATCCAATGCCTTCTCGATCTGCATCAACCAATTCTCTGCCACGACACTGTCAGAAGTGCCATCGAAGAGCGGAGGCCGGATGTTCTTGAACCTTTCCACCCATGAGGTGATACCAGAAATCACCGTCTGAGGTTGACTTTGTTGGGCTCGGGTCGTTTGTAGAAGCTCATACAATATGCGGTTGGTAGTGTACTCTCGTGGTATCCTTGTACTCTGACTCATTGGGGATCCAGGTGGGATCTCCATACTCTCTTCTCTACCCTCTCGTGGAGTATATCTTTTCGGTGTGTGCATTATCGCATGGCTTTTCTGAAGTTGTGCCCCTTCCGTAGTAGGGGATGATAAGGGTGCCCTTCGTGATGGTCTGCCAAGGAGCTCCCTTTCTCGCCTAGCTGCTACTGTGTCCTTTGATTGGTAAGATGTACCTCTGCGAGTGGCCATTTGTACTGCAGAAAAATTATCACTTAACATCATATGATTCATTGGATTCGTACAAGATTTTATCAAATTTCACGCAATATATATAAAATAATTCATTTTATTTCATTCAAAAAGTCTCATACATGCACGAAAAACTTGATTAGCAAACAAAAAGAAAAAACAATGCAATTCAAATAATGTGACTCTACTAAACAAACTAGTTAATCCTAATCACTCTTCAATCCATGCAAAGCAGGGCCTCTTCCTTGTACTCCCTTGAGTCTGAGTCTCAGGAGGAGCGTTCAAGTCGTACTGAGGCGAAGCATGAGTGTAAGTTGGTGAGGAAGATGTGTGGGTAGGTGTGGCAAGAGTGTATGTAGGTGAGGCAGGATCATCACTCGGGTCTTCATCCTCGCCTTCCTCTTCCGAATTTTCAGAAATTGCTCACCCTTGCTCAAACCCTGGGTCATCTTGGTTGGCTCTCGCTGCTTGTCGAGCTGCTTTGGCTGCTTGAAATGCAGCTCTCTGAGCCTCTTCAGCCAGAAGCTCTTGGAATGGAGGTGGAACCCTCTGGTTTCTCTCACTCATGGTGGCCGCATAACCAGCTCGGGACGTATGTCGTCCCCATGCGCTGGCCATACGAGACCCTCCCTGAGGCACAAAGTTTGTGTTCGGAGATGCTCTCCTCCTGATTACTCCTTGAGCCGCCATCTGATTTCTCCTCATTCGCCCACGTGCAAACCTCGCTCTCGGACAATTGCACTAATGATTCCTCCTTCCGTAAGGTGGTAGATATCGCCCATGTGTAGTGTAGAGATAGTTCTGACGGTAAGAGTCTCGATCTTTGAGTATGATGTAGATCGGAGGAGGCTGTGGTGTCAACTCTCTAACCACCTGAGTCATGTTTGTAATGACTTTGGTAACCATTGCCATTGCGGTGAAGAATTCCTCTCTCCCTACCATGGGAGGATCAGCAGAGACCTGAGCCTCAGGAACTTCGTTGTTTCCTTGTTCGTTAGTCATTCTTAATTACGCAATAATTCAATCAGTAACGTGTCTTATTCGAGCAGAGACTTACATCTTGTCATTGAATCTTATTATGAATAATGATTTTTTTTTCGTGTAAACCTGACTCTGATACCACTTTGTAACACCCCAATCTGGGACCTCATTAGTTCGAGTTCAGTTGGTATTACTTCCCAGAAAGAAGAGTGCAAAGCTTACATAGAGAAAACGTGGCTAACAAAAAAACTTTTCATTTTATTTTCATAATCAACTTTTTCTTACAATGTTCATCATCCATAACAGAATAAAAGCAATTACAATTTATTCAATGACAAGGAAAATAAAATATATCAAATGTTCTGCTGAAGACTGCTCACACGGTGACTAACGCCTGGAACCTACAGTCGTAATTAAACAAAAATGGCGGTGAGTCTACAACCCAGTAAGAAATAATTATAACTAAATAAACAATCAATTTACAACTGTAGTGGGCTCTAAGCACCTATTCTTATTTTAGTTCTCGATACACCATACATGTTTGTATATTTTACATTACCCCCATTATCATTCTCAAATACTCTCTCTCTCAACTATCACTAGACTGACTATACCGTTAATAGTCATCTTTGGGCATAGCAACCCTGTAGAACACCTCAATTCTATATGTTGGCCAGACAATGAACCATATACTTCCAATAGTTCTCGAACCACCAGGCACTGCAGTGAACCACCACGAGGACCCCACCGGTAGCTAGCCGGGAGGTCAAGCTTTCAATCTCGGCATGGTTCATGCTACATCCTAACCATGATGGTTATCAACCATTGAGGGTCATCTAGAGTCCTAAACCAGTGTGAGTGAAATCCTAAGTGATAACAAAGTTTACACATTGAACAACATTCTCAAATTCATAGTTCACTTGTTCTCTCACGAGTGGTATCATGACTGGTCACAACAATCTCATTCTTAATCTCATGATGACATTAGGACTCACACCTCTCTCACTTAGCACGCAATGATGTAGTGTCTTTACATCGTTAAATCATCGGTGGCCCACTCTCCATGGTGGTTGCACTCTAGCCGTGAACCAGGTAGCCCTTGCCACAGGTCGCCACTTCTGGGATTTAAGGAGTCATGCATTCTAAACTCTAAATATCCATTCATACAGCATGAATAGACTAATTGAGACTCAAATCTAAATATGGTCTCATCACAATGCATGATATTAATGAATTATCTAGACATGCAATCACAATAAAATTTCTTTTCTTCATGTATGACATATCAAAACCAATTTTCATATCACACAACATGTATATAATTCTACTTATAATGTCAAGCATGGAAGTTATGCATGTCGTGGTCTCACCCAAAAACAATCATGCTATACAATTACAACATTGCATTAACAAACATCGTAAAAATATTTATTGACATCTAAGATTACTTATAATATCCCTTAACTCACGTGCGAACATTGTTCTTTCACCGAAAGTGAGTCTCAAGATACTTTAAGAGTAGGATCTGGTTATTAAATCAACATATTAGTTCACAAAACCTCTTACCAAATTACCCCTCCCGAATCTTACTCAAGACACCATGATTTTTGCTTTACTAGTTTGACTGAATTTCATAGACCAAAGGATTTTCCTTTATAATACAAATTCAACGCACCAAACTTCACTCGATTCTGAGTTTGGAGTGCGAAGATATGTCCATTTTACTGAAATGGATCTCAAGTATCCAAATGGATATCTTTGTATATTTTGGATTTTGGTACTTTCGTTTGATCCGATCTATATCCATTACTAATATGGACTGATCTAAACCGATCTGAGACATCCAGTTTGGATCCAAAACAGTCTGATTGGATCTGAACTGGATCCATTCTATTCTGACTGAATCCAGAATAGTCTGACTGGATCCAGGACGGTTTGACTGGATCTGGACCTGCCTGACTGGATCCTGAACAGTCTGATTGGATCCAGATCTGCCTAACTGAATCCAGGATAATCTAGTTGGGTGTGGATCTGCCTGATTGGGTTTAGATCCGAGACTGATCCAGTCAGATCTAGACCTTGTTAATCTGGACTTAGGACATGTCTATATCAAACTGGGTCCGGACTGAAAACCCAGATCCAGACCAGAATGGTTCAGTTCGGACCTTGGTTCAAACCGGATTGGTTCAGATCCGAGTCGGTCTGAACCGGTTCTACTTGAACCAGTTAACCAAACCGGTTTGGCTTGAACCGGTTTGACCCGAACTGGTTTGGCCTAAACCGGTTCGATCTGAACCGATTTGGCCTGAATCGGTTCGATCTGAACCGGTTTGGCCTAAATTGGTTCGATCTGAATCGGTTTGGCCTGAACTGGTTCGATCTGAACCGGTTGACCCAAATCATCTGACCCGGTTCAGTCTGGGTGCAACATAGACCGACCCGGTTCAGTTTGGGTCGCACCCAGGCCGAACCGGCCTCTTTTTTTTTTAAAGGACTTGGTCTGGGTCGCACCCAGACCGAACCGGTCCCCACATAAAAAACCCGAAAGAGGCAATGCCCCTTTCATTTACAGGGAGGGGGCGGCCACCGGCCGACCCTCTCCTCTGAATCCAAGGGGTATCGGTCGGCGACCGGTGTCGGCTGTCCCCCGACGACAGAGAGATCAGCCGCCAGCGTCGGCCGGCAGGCCGATCCCCTCTCTCTTCTCTCTCTCTTTCCCCCACTTTCTGTTACGTTTTTTTTCATTTCCTGCAACTCGCCGGCAGCAATAACTGACGCCCCCCCTTTTGTGCTCAGATCAAAAAAGAAGGACGAAGAATAAGATGGGGGAGGCGGAGGCTTACCTCGCCGTCGCCACCGTCATCGCCGTCATCGCCGGTAAGCGCCTCACTCTCTCTCTCTCTCACGCTCTTTCTCTGTCTCTCCCTCTGCCGCTCGTTGAGATGCGGTGGAGGGAGGCTGCATGAGGGATTTTATAGCCCTCACGCAGAGTGAGGATAACCCTTACCCCCGCGGATTTTGAGGGGTGTGGTTTATCCTCACCCCCTGCCGTTACGCGGTTTCCCCCCGTTTCTTTTTTTTTAAGTTTATTCACTCCGGCAACTTCCCCGGAGGGGGTTTTACAATTTTGCTCATGCTCTATAGCTAAATGACAACACTCCATGAAGGACGACATAGATGCTTTTTATAGGAATTAGACCTGGACTTTTGTATTTTTCACTACTCCCTACAACCTAGTTTGTTGTAAATGAATTTACAAGATAAAACATCATGTTGATGGACCCATTGCTAGGTACAAAGCTTAGTTAGTTTCCAAGGGGTACAATAAACATGTGGGTACAGATTATTTTAAAACTTTTAGTCCCATAGTGAAACCTATATTCCTTAAAACAATCATCTCTATTGCAGCCAATTGTGGTTAACATATTCACCAATTGGATGTTAATAATGTTTTTCCCCTTGGTTTTTTTGAAAATGAAATTTATATGATGCAACCTCTAGGTTTTGAAAACAATTGTTGTCCAGACTATGTATACAAACTTAATTGGGCCTTGTATGGCTTAAAACGAGCCCCACATGTATAGTTTGAAAGGTTGTAGAGAAGCTGAACTTTGTGGAATCCCAAGTTGACTCATCTTTGTTTATTCATCATGAAAATGAAATAAAAATGTATATCTTGATATATGTTGATGATATCACAACACAAAGCTCTCATCAAGAAGTTAGAAATATCATTCAAGCCTTTGGTAAAAAATTCTAGATCAAAACTTAGGTCTTTTGCACTTTTTCTTGGGTATTGAAGTCATGCAAAATTCATCAAGAATCATTTTGACACGAAGAAAGTATATTGAGGATCTCTTCATAAAATTAGTTATGATTTATTGAAAATCATTGGTCACCCCTGTTGCTGCCAATATTTCTCTTTCAAAGTTCTCTGGTGAATTGTTATATAATCCAACACTGTATTTAAGCATTATGAGAGCTTTACAATATGCCGCCTTTCCGAGACCTGACATAGCTCTCTTTGTCAACATTGCATGTCAGTTCATTCATGAGCCTACACAGGATCATTGGACACATGTTAAACGTATATTGAGATATCTCAAAGGGACTCTTAACTATGATTTACATATCAGTCAATCTAACAATCTTAGACTTGCAAGGTTCTTTGATGCTGATTGGACATGGTGCCTAAATGATTGAAAATTCACTAATGGATATCTTACTTTCTTAGGATTCAGTTTTACTTTCTTAGAGTTTTTCTAAATAACATACTATTGCATGATCAAATAAGGAGGCTGAGTACAAGGACATTGTTGGAGCAGTCTCTGAGAAAGTGTGGCTCAAACAACTTTTAAAGGATTTGAGTTATGACTCACCACAAGTTTCTGTTCTTTGGTGTGATAATTTGGGAGCTGTATACTTAACTACCAATCTTGTGTTTCATGCCAGAAAGAAACACATAGAAATTGATTACGTTTTTTCCGATTGAAAGTCACTCGTAGTGACATTGGAGTATAGTTCATAAGATGTGAAGATCAAATAGCAAATATTTTCACCGAGGCTCTACCTAAACCAAAATTCTAATATTTCATAGGCAAACTTAATCTTAAAGAGATTAGCTTTAGGGTGGCATGTGAAAGATCTGAATCTAGTTGAGGTTACTTTGGATCCTCTCCAAGCTCGCTCACACATTGAGATGGATTCATCTATTGTGAAGGCAAGCACCCATCAAGACTCCCACATTGGAGAGTCCACATATAGAAATGTGTCCCAAGTTAGCAAGTTCTCACATTCAAAATATATCTTGTAACTTGAACTCGAAGGTTCCTAATTGTAATGGAAAGTCTAATGAGATTGAGAAACCTACTATTATTGGAAAGTCTAGGAATACAAAAGTTCTAAATAAACTAAACTTCTTATTTCCTATTGTTCTCAGGTAACTCTAGGAAGGTTATAAATATAACCTCTTTCTCTAGGAAAAATGTGTAAGAGAGAGGGAGAACAATAGTGGGCGTAGGGCATGTTTTTTTACTAAACCAATCTAAATTTGTCTCTGTGGTTTGTTCCTTTCCCCGTGTGGTTCGTGTTTTTATACTTGATGGGTCTGATCGTGGTTGTAAGGAAGGTGGTGAAGGTAGAGTTTGTAGCTGGTCTGATATTGTTGGTGTGTCACCTTTACCACCTCCAAACCCTAATCTGCCTCCACCTATGGAGGAAGATGATAGAAGTAAGTTTATTCACTTTCCCCAAACATATTATGAAAAAAGGAAAAAGAACTTTTCTTTTCATTAGTTTGCAAATGGGTTGGGAAATCTATTAAGTATTTTTTTACACGTGTGAGCTCTTGTAGCTTTGGAAGTTTAAGAACAATCATAGGATTTCTGAGCTTCCAAAAAAGTGAGTTTTTCATTGTCTTCAATAATAAGAGAGACATGAATGTTGTTATTCATGGAGGACCTTGGTCTTTAGTTGGTAGAACTCTTATGATGGAAACATGTGACTGTTCAGGAATACTCTCTTTTAATGGCCTACGTTCTCTATCAATTCGGGTTCGGGTTACAAGGTTGCCTACGGTTATGTGATGCTCAGATACTTACTGGATGATATTTGAGGCACTTGAGGGTAAACTCATAGCTATAGATCCTAAAACAAGTACCTTGGAGCGTTATCATTATGCTCAAATTTGATTGGAGTTTCCAGTTAATGCTGATTTATGTGATAATGTTTCTATTTCATTGGGAGAAGAGTATAATGGTGTTTTGAGCATTGAATTTGAGTTTTCATCAAAGATTCACGCTAGATGCAAATCTAGATTCTATTCTGATGATCGTTGCCCGCATAATGTAAGCTCAAAGCAAGTGATTAATGGTGGTTGGCAAAAGATTAATAAAAAGGTTAAGAAAGATTGGGTGAGAAAACCGTTTCCTGCTAAGGAAGATAACAGGTTTTAGATTCTTAATGAGGTGAACCCAGTTAGGGAAGATGCAAATTTTCAACTTCACAACCCAAGGAGTATTCCTCTGAAGGATGTTGGTCTTCAAGATTTTAATGTTCATTCCATTATTGGACAAGTTAGTTCGAGAGAAGACCATGTTTCATTATCAGAACAACAGGGTTTTGTTGACTTGGTACAAGATATTAATTTAATGAATCATAAACCTGATGATCCTTTTGGTAAAGATGATTTTGCTGTTAGCTCCAAGCAGGGTGTTAGTTATGAAATTGCTTTTGGTGAAGAGAATGAGGTGGCCGTTCCTGATTGGCATCATTTTTTATTATATGGTAGGAAATTATGCACTTTCTGATTTAGGAAGTTCAGAGGTTGGTGAAGACTCTACTAGTGAGAATCACAATTACATGGTGCATGAGTCCTAAAGGGAATCTAAATGAGAAACTTATTAATTTAGATAGGACTGCACAAATAGGTGGTGGTAGGGGTGGCAAAACCTGACACGACCTGCCAACCCGCTTCTTAGGCCGGTTCGGGTTGGCCTTAAACTGACCCGTTTAATAAACGGATTGACCCACTTAATAAATGGGTCGACCCGCCTAACCCGTTTATTAAACGGGTCAGGTTCCTGTTAGGGGTATGCCAACCCAGCTGACCCGTTTAATAAACGGGTTAGGCGGGCCGGTCAACCTGCCAACCCGTCCGCCAACCCGACCCGACAACCCACCAACCCGTTTACCCGACCCAAACCGTTTATTAAACGGGTTGGCGGGTTGTGTCGGGTTACCCCTTTAATAAACGGGTCGGGTTCGGGTTGAGGTATGCTGACCCGACAACCCGCCGGGTCGACCCACCAACCCGACCCCATTGCCACCCCTAGGTGGTGGAGTTAGTCACCAGGATTCTTTGTTATCTCCAATTGAAGAAGAGGATCCTGCAGCTGATGGGGCACCTAATGATAAGATGAATCCATTTGAGAAAGGGGAGATAAATTCCTTTAATGAGGAATCTAATAATGAAAAATCTTCTAAAATTGGTGGCAAAGATTTCATGCTGAAGAAATGTTTCTTTTCTCTCACTCCTAAACAAGTGGGTCTTCCAAGGAAAGACGGAACCTAAGAGAGTTTGATGGGAAAACCTGTCATAAGTCTTGGATCCCTTGATCTTATATCTAGAGCTATTTATAAAAATCAAGGTCGATTATTAGTATTATTGGAATTGGGTCTTGGATTTTTATTTTGAGAGTTTCTCTTCAGAATTGTTTTCTATTTTTTGGATTAGCTTCCTTCAGGAAGATCATTGTAGTTGCTTTTTTTGACTAATGAACTGGTAGGGGGTCTTGCCTAACCCCAGCTTGCTTGTAAAGAAAAAAAATATGTTTAGGTTCAAATTGTAGTTACCGTAGCTACGTGGGGTTCTGGTCAACATGCGCGAAGGTCCTTCTCCTTTGTCTGAACATGCATGAAATGAAGGTGAAGTATGAAATAAGAAAAGGTGAAATGTATAAAACTAGAAAAGAAGAAAAAGATGGTACGAGCAGACCGTATTTCAATAATAAATACCAACACTTTTTACTTTGTTTATATTGAATGCTAGGAGTTAGGCCAATCATCCCTAATGATCTGTACCTCAGACTTAATTTAGACGTTGGACTTATCTTGCTGGGTCATACAAGCCCACAAATTTCATCTAAGGTTTCAAATATAAACCACCCAATAAATTGTAGGATCCAAATTGGAGTCCATTATTCAAGATTACCTAACATTGATTGTACGCTTCTTTTCAGAAGACAAAAAAAAGGAAAGAAAAGCTAGAAAGCTATGGATGGACACTTGCTATTTAGCATTTAGTGACAACATTTACATCAATTGCTCCATCAAGGGCGGTTGATTTGACACCACTTTCTTTTCCACTGGTCTCACATCAGGGGAAAATAACTACCTCTGAATGAGTAATTGATTCAAAACTCACTAACTAACATGAGGGACAAGTGGGCTTTAATTGTCATCTTTGACTGGGTGCATTTATATAAGGTAAAATCCTGGATGAAATTTTTTACCTCTAGATTCCCTAACCTAGGGTTTGTATGAATTCAGCTATTGGAAGACAACCCGATGGATCCGGATGGAGATCTGACTAGACCTTTTGTGGTGGTTTTCTTTGATAGGAATCAAATATTGAGCCTTCACTTCATTGGGTCAATGCATGTTTCTTTACAAGGCAACACACTAAAGCTGGTTGAACCTGTTCTGGGCCTTCAGTTTGGAGCAGGTCCATGTTAGAAGTATATTAAACATGTCGATCTACAAGTGGTTTCATTCTTGCTGCATCCTATCTGATAATCTTAGTTTTCACTCTTTTTCAACTGTCAGTTTTTGGGGTCATAGCCTTACCTGCTGATGACTGTTGAATCTTTTCTTCTTTCTTTCTTTTTTTTGAAAGAATGATGACTGTTGGATCTTGGACTGGATGAAAGCCTAGTTTGGATTTTATAAATCTGGTCAGAAATGAAAGCGCTTTGGATCACACCTACCTTAACGACTAAGCTTTGTAAAGGTCGCTAAAGGGGTTAACGTTTGTTATCATCGTGGATAAGGAACCCCTGATAAAAAAAACTGTAATATTTTTAGAAAAATAGTTATTTTTGCACATTGACCTTTCAATGTGATCTACATGTTTGGGTTAGTAGAAATCGTTTCTTGGATTATGTTATTATGATGTGTATACATTATTTTATAGAGGCTGAAAAATTAACGGCTTGCAAAGTACCAAATTTTCAACCCTCATAAAATCATATTTTTACATTAAAAAAATACGATCAAAGAGTTGATTCCTACTATATTGATCATGTTGAGCACATCCATGAGGTTATAATTGGTCAAAACATATTCCACTATGAGTATCAACTAAGGCCTTCCTTTCCCATAAGGGTGCCAAATACTTCCCCCAACCCCGTCCTAGTCTGGTTTGATGGGGTTGTGTTTGATTCCCATTTGACAAGGCAGTCTGCTCAATCAGCTTGCCAACTTAATCTATTGGACATGCACGATATAGAAAGGATTGTTGGTTATGTCTTAGCTCCAAAGTTGGTAGATTGTAGGGATGGCAGTGGACCGGGGGAAAGCGGGGCCCCGCCCCGCCTCACCCCGTTTGGACCGGGGATGGAGGGTATGAAACGGGGATGGAGGCAGGGACGAAGGTTAAAATCCATCCCTGTTCGGGGATGGAGACGGAGATGGACGTACCCTTTTCCCCGCCTCGATCCCCGCCCCCACCCCGTCCCTGCCATTTTTCCCCGCCTCGATCCCCGCCCTGCCTCATCCCCGTTTGAACCAGGGATGGAGGACATGGAACGGGGATGAAGGCGGGGGTGGAGGTTAAATTCCATCCCCGCCGGGGATGGAGGTTTTAATCTTGAGGCGGGGGGTGGAGACCTTGTCCCCCGCCCACCCCACCCCACCCCACCCCACTGCCATCCCTAGTAGATTGGAAACCATACTTTCTCAGATATAATGCCGAACAAGTTTGCCTGAACAAATCTCAATCTTTCCTACCTGGTTGGTAAGATATATTTGAGTTCATTGTTAAAGTAGCTAGGGTTGAGACACCTTATACTAGAATTGAAGGATATTTTGTATTTTCATGACGTTCACTCTATGAGACATTTATTTTATAGTTAGTTTGATTAGGAGGTGCATGTGCAATTCAAATCATACACACCAAAACTTTATTAAATTCCTGCTTGAGGTAAGTAAAAGATACCATGTTTTTTTTCCTGTTTTGTATATATAGGTAAATGATGTTCACTCTGATGCAATTGTGCATTGAAATGCTTGCATCATATTGTTTTCTAATACAACAACAACTACGCCTTCATCCCAAAACAATTGGGGTGCGATATGAACCAACAAAGAAAATCATTCTGGGTCTTCCACATGAATCCTTCTCCTCCATTCATTTCTATCCAATGAGTGAGGTTAAAAGCATTCATATCCTTTCCTGTCACCTCCATCCATGTCTTCCTAGGCCTACCCGGACCTCTTGTTTTCTAATAAATAGGTAAAATTGGGGAGGAAGTTCAGCCGGACAAACCGTGTCTGTGGACCAACTCAAATATGCCCAACCCAATTCAGAATCTAAATCCAATAGCTATTAACATACTCAAAAGATCTGGCCTCAATATCAAAGTGGGAATGCCAAATACTCAGATCCAGACGTGACCCATTTCAGTCAGGCCTTTGACAGGTTGATTGGTGAAATTTGATGATACAGACTGTACTACCAAGTAGCCTGTCATATACAAAAGAAGGTACATGCAGCGACCTTACACTCTTTGTCAAAACACTCCTACCAATGCAAGACAAGCCCCAAAGAGTTGTTTCTTGCGAGAGAAAACCATTTTGGTTCCAAAATCATATCTTGTTTTTAAAAGTTTGCTTACGTACGTAGACATCATCCATAATTGCAGGCGATGGAAGCTACACTTGGTGCGTTGTATTGCAACATGAGTGAGACAGAAGTAAGGCAACCGACATGGCCCTCACAGTCTAAACATGCAAAGCATGCAGATGATTTGAGTCATCTTCAATAGAAGTCGCAAATTTGGTCGGCAAGGAATTCAAATTAGCAACATCTCTCTCTCTCTCTCTCTCTCTCTCTCTCTCTCTCTCTCTCTCTCTCTCTCTCTCTCTATATATATATATATATATATATATATATATATATATATATATATAGAGAGAGAGAGAGAGAGAGAGAGAGAAAGAGAGAGGCTTTGTCTAGGCAGACCCTTACCAGTTACATCATAGATCAATCACATTACACTGATAGGGAAACCAATGCTGATGTTTATCCTTCCAACATCTATTTGATGCAAGGACCTCAAGCTTTTCAAGGTGCATCACAGCATCGATACACTCCCTTGAGGTCCAAACACGTTTGATTCTTTCAAACCGCATGAAGAAATCTACTATGCTCCTATCTACCAAGTGGAGATTTATTCTTCCTTAGAATGCATTTTTCATTACATGAACTATCTCTTCTCGTACTCCCTATGATGACATTCTTAATTCTCATGTCCTAAAGGATTTTAATCCACCAAATTCATTCTATTGTCTTACACACCATCCAACCAATTTTCAAAACAAAAAATGACCGTGCAGAAAAAATGATGTGTTTCTCAAAATGCTCTATAATTTTTTAAATTCACTTAATATTCAAATTTGTAAATAATCTACTTCGTTAGGACCTTTTTACCCTTCACATGTGTGAAACTTACAAAGTTCATATGATATATCACTATGCTCATCAGGTAACACAAACTCTCACTTAAAAGGATGTTCACATGTTTTTTTTTGGCAAACATCACGAAGTTTGCGTAATCATATTTGTAAATATCCTCTTAAACTCAAACCTTGAAACTTTGCAAATACATGACTAAGTTCACATATCTAATACAAAATTCGCATAAAAAAATGTGTGAACCTCTTGCTAGAGAACCTTGTAACCTCACAAATATCCTACTTAATTCGCATATATCTTGCGAAGTTCACATAAAAATATATGTGAAGTTAAACTGACCAAATATGCATACTTTCAGTAACTAAAACTGTAGAAACTTCGCAAGTATTACACTAACTTTTCATATATGGTTCGAAGTACGCATAACAATATATGTGATTTCCTTCATGGTTGAAACTTTGTTACATAATGCGAAGTCCAAACAACCAAATTTGTGAACTTTTTTAAACTAAAATGTAATGTTCGAATTTCCAAAACAACACTTTGTCCAAATTTTATAGATTATTTTTTTCTTTGCAGCAAAATTTAGAAAAGACTTTAGTAGCAAAAATAGATGATAGTTGGTCATCGGTTTTAGAAGATGTGGGGCGAGTCATAAGTATGTGGCTAATCACTCATTGTCTACCAAAATATTTTATTTAAGCAAACCAAAATGAGTTATTTATTACAAATAGTGCTACTTAATAAAGTAGTATTAGATAAACTAGGTTTATAAATGAAATGTCTAATGAAGTCTGGAGAAACCCTAGATCTTAATGTCATTCTGCTCTGCATCGTACATCACAGGTTCAATACCTATATCTCTCATAAAATGGGGTTAGAACCATTTTTAGTCTCCTAAAAAAGTATTTCAATTCTAATAAGTATAATATGTTGAAGACATAAAAGGCTATTCCAGAGTCATAGTTGAAAATATCATAGCTCAAGTTTCCATGACTCGGCGTATAGGTATCCCATGGACCGAAGCAGGATCTCCTCGAGCCTAGCTTAGCTATACGGATACAATTTGGATCCTTTATTTGATCAGTCCAACAGTGTACTAAGATCAGTACCTTACAGAAGGTGATGCATGAGTAGTACTAATGTACATTCATTCATTTATTAGTATACCTATAACTAGTGCATTATTTTGATAATTACATATTCACCTTTTAGTACACAGAAGAACCTAACTTCGGTGTTAAATGAAGCCATCTGGGTGTTTCTTACGCTATGTATTTTTGTGCTCGAAGGCCTGAATGACCATGTCTATAATGAGATGACAATTTTTTGTCGGGATAACCCCTACTAGGCCAGTTTGGATGCATCCCACTACTATAGTAGCGAGGTCAACCCTTAGGTCTTAGGAATCACTCGGTCTCTGAACCTCCAAGTGACTGGGAGACTCTTTGTACTCTTTGGTTCATAAGATAAAGTATGTCACTTGAGATGATACCATTATTGTCTTCCTCGATGAGCTAAATTTGGAAGGGGTTAAACAACATAATCTTTATTATTAGAACGTTGAGTGCCATATAGACAACTAGTGCATTATGCACAAAGAGAATATGAACCCAACCCCAACCAGTTTTTTGAAGCACGAGCTAGTTTTTGTGTAAACATGAACTATTGTTAGGTTTGTTTATATACATGCAGATATCACTCTTGGTGCCTATGGCCTTTATGCCTTTGACAAACTATGTTTTGAACACGACAATACTTTTGAATCGCTTTGAGCGATAGGGATCTGTCACCATTTGTATGCTTATTATAACATAATTATATTTATTAAAAGTAAGAGCCTGTGCACATAACAACATGACAACAAAGCAAATAATGTAAAGTAGAAATCTGTGCACATAGCAATACGATGATAACGTAAAGTGCATAAAGTAGGGCCCAGTGAATGAAACCATGCATCAAGCTAAGTAACATGTGTAAAAGAATATGTATATATATAGTAAATAGGAAAGTAGTCATAAGAATACGTGTGTGAACACCAAAGTAAGCTTGTAGTGGCTTAGAGGGTGTGAACCAATGACTAGAACCCTATGATACATAATTTACCATAAATATTATGAAGTAGTTGCAATGATACGTGCATGAACACCGAAGCAAGCTTACAATGGCCTAGAGGACATGAACCAAGGATTAGGACCTGATATCATTTTAGAAATGTGTACGATAAAGAAAATCTCATTGCACATGACAGTTATTTCAATAAATATAACTTAAAATAGGGAATGTCGTGTAAACCTACCAAAAATCCAATAGAGGTGGCTTAGTGCAAGCATAGAAGCACTCCTAAATCATGGACGGTATGTCCTTACATCCAGTATAGTCATAACGAAAAGCATCTTGTGTAGAACTCATTGATATAAAAAAATGCAAAAAAAATCTAAAGAGAGATTCTCTTTTCTAGAGAGCACTTTTAGAGAGTAAAAATCTAGAGAGTGGGTTCTTGTCTAGAGAGAAGAAGAGAGGAGGAAAGAGAAATCTAGCAAGAGAGAGGGGTGGAAATTTTCTAAAAGGGCGAAGGGGTCCTATTTATAGAGGTTGGGTGTGGGTCCCACCCCAAGGGATAAATATGTCCTTCTTCTTGATTTTTCTCTACTCTTTTCAGATAAAGACAGATATATCTTCTATGGGGCTTACCTAGATATTTTTATGAGATATTTATACAGAGCCCACAAAATATTTTTATAAGATATTTATGTGGGGCCCATGAGATATTTATGTGGGGCCCGTGAGATATTTATGTGGGGCCAACACATTTTTGGGGTTTTGCTGATATTTTTGCAAAAAAAAGTGTATACGCCATTCTTTTCGTCCCGACGAGATGAAGTAGATTTTCTCTGTAGAATTCTCTCATTTTGCCAAATGAGTGTGATATGGAAACCTGAACATTTTAAGCATATATCCTTAAGAATATATGCATTCTAAGTATAATTGTCTTTGCAAAATCTCTTTGTTTTGTATTCTAGGTCAATATGATGAAATTATATAAAAATACCTCATATTTTTATTCATGAGTTTATTGAAAAATTATGGATCTTACATTTGTCAAAACTTGCGGGATTCACATAAAAATAACTTGTTCATACAACTTTATTTCATTCATTCAAACTAAACGTGGTCATACATATATTCATTTCATTCATTCAAAAATGAACTTGTTAATACATATATATTCATTCCAGTTATTTAAAAATGAACCTGCTTATACATATATTCATTCAGTTTATTGAAAAATGAACATGTTACAAACATTCATTATACATAATTCAACATTAGAGGGCTCAATCTTTGGCTTCTTAATGCTAGTGGGGTTATTGTTTTTGTCCGCAAACCCTCTCTTCTCTAGAGCAAATGATTGAGGCAAAATTACCTTCTCTGCAATCTGACTCTTGAGTCGGCGAATCTTGCAATCTGACCTAGAGCATGAACTTGTTCCTCCATGGGCTCAATTTCAAACAAACATAGCTCTACATTGAAGGTTCGATCTTTAGCTTCTTAATGACAGTTAGATTAGTATTTTTTTTTCATAGACCCTCTTTTCTCTTGAGCAAATGATTGAGGAAAAATTATCTCCTCTATGCATTTTCCACAACCAAGATATTCTCCTTTGCTGAGAACCATCAACATCATTCACCACCTCAGCATTTCCACCTCATAACTTCTTCAAAATTTTCTCTACCTCAGACATGGCATCCTTCTCTTGTTGTTCCAAAAAAAATTTCACCATTATTTTTTTATAGGCAAAAATAAACCCTAAAATGTGAACCATCACTTTTTTACTATTGAAGCATCATTTTAAATATCAAAGCATCACAATTAATGCTAATAGGGACATTCACAAAAATATGAGGAGGTTTGCATTTAAGTCTTTAGTAAATTTGTGAATCTCAAGTGAAATATATATTTGCAAAGTGTTAGATATGTTTAAGTTACAGGAAGTTTGTAGATAAAGTTATGAAAACTATGTTCTATATATGTAAATTTTATGGAATATTATGCAAACAATGACTAAGATATATTATTCACCTATATTTTATGTGAACTTCCTTGTCCTCACAAATATTGGTCATTGTTCGCATATGTTTTATGCAGACTTCTTTATCATTATAAATATTGGTCATTTTTTGCTTGTCTTTTTTGTGAACTTCTTTATCCTTGCAAATTTACAGTTTTATCTGCTGATCAATTCAAATTGACAGCATTTGTACAATTCACTTTTTTACAATATTTACATAATTCACTTTTTTACAGTTACACAATTCATTTGTTTACAATTACACAATTCAAATTGAAATGAAGTTAAAAATACCAAATTTGTAGAACCTCGTTAACTATTTAAAGAACATTCTTCACTTACAAAACATAATTTACAAATCATATAATATTTAAAGAACATCTAAAATTTAAACTCATAATTTATATCCTTAAAGTTTGACAATTCATATAAATTTATATTAGCTATTCAAACTAAACTCTCCATAATTATCGATAGCTTAGCTATCGAGACCTTGCCAATCGGTACCTCATTAATCGATGTCTACTCAACCTTTGCTTTTTCATTGAACTTTGTACCATATGTATTCTACTATAGTTCATTTTTTGTTTTTTGCCTCTCCATCAACCTTCTTTTTGGCACCTTGCAAAGTCCCTTTCATGTGTTTATAGAATTTGATCATACGTCTCATGTACTTTGTGGCACCTTCATAAAAAAGAATTATTAGCAAACTAACTATAGCTTACATCTTAAAGAATAGAATAGAACATGATATATAAATATGTATATATGTGAAGTTCAATTCCAAGTTTCTGCCAAAGTACTGCATGTATAGTAGAACAAATATATCACAATCATATATGTAATAATCATAAACCAAGTCAAGAATATGTACATGTATGAATTAAGTTAACAAACATATGTAAAGTAATTGCCTATTTTGTTGTTGTGGAATACAATCCATGGTCTCAGTTGTCCAATGACTATAACAACCATAATCAAACCACGCCGAAAAAATAAACAAACTTGCAAATGAGTCTACATACAAACATAACAAAAAAACAACTGCGAGCAAAACTAACACTTGCATCACTTGCCAACAGAGTTTCTTCATCAAATTCATACTCTTTTGACTCCTTTGTGTTCTGTTGCACAACTTTTCTTTCTTTATTAACCGTTTCTCATCACCAATTGAAATTGTATATAAACACATACATGTACAGTAGAACAAATATACACACATGACTTGATATATTGATTATACTCTAGGCACCACAATGGATTCCTTCAGGGTGGAAAAAGAGATTTAATTATCTTTCTGTCACATTTTTCTTTATGTTTATATATAGAAGACATAAGACATTGAAATAATTCATTTAAAAATACTAGATAAATACAAAAAAATAATTTATTAAACGACTCTTAACAAAATCTAGATTTTGTAAAGCATATATACTTCAACATACTATTATTTGTGCTTTTGCTTGTTGTGGCCAGCCTTATCACTTGCACTATACTTGTATAACACAACATCCTTGTGTTATGTTATTTGTTTCTTTCACCTTAGCTCGTCATACTTTATAAACCACTTTTGGTGGATAGACATGTATAAGAGTCGATGGAGCAAATTGTGAGACATTATCCAGTATATGGAAGAATGGATATTCATTATATGCAGTTCGATATGATTAAATTGTTAAGAACTTATCACAATAATCCTCTAGTAGTTTGTCCTCATACGAAATGCATATTCGCAAGAAATCTCATTAATCTATCACTCTTCATAAGAATACAAGTGCTTTTGAAGATCAACACTATAATCATGAAATTGGTTGCAGGCTTTGTACCAACGTTAGTGGCAATGCACTACTTGTACACATAGTTGTGCCTTTCTCTTCAAGTCCTTTAGCTTTTATTTTACCTTCGACACTACAATGCTTGGCATATGCTGCTCAATATTTTCTTTTTCTAAAAAAGTTTCATCAACATGAGGTGAAGTTTTTCAATAAGAGAAATTTGGGTTTTGTCACGTACGATGAAAATCCACAAATTGAGACTCTCTACTATATTACACATCAAACACCCATATGTTTTTGCTAAAACTTGATTGTTAGCCCAATGTTTTGGTTTTACGTCAATGACAACATAATTGTATGCGACTTTGTCTTGCTCTCAAATTTTTTGAAGAAAATGATTGCACTGTCATCTCATGGCTAATCGAGTTGCACTCTGTCAAATCGTACTAAGTTGTGAATCAAATTTTTTAGAAAAGTTCTTCATCAAATGCTTTATGCAATAATCAACATGACATATAGGTCATGTGTAAGAGATAACATACTTTAGACCTTCATACCTATATGAGATAACTATAAGTTGTAATCTCTCTTTATATTCATTGAAGCATATGAGTTCTTCCTTTAGATGCTTCAAAAACTATGCCCATGAATTTCTTGATTTCTTATCAAAAATTGCAAATGGTATCATAAACATCTCACCACAAGGATCAATACTATGTGTTGATAATAATATACTCATGTATCTTCCTTTTAAGAACGTGTCATCAACCATAAGAACTGTAGGCTATCATTTCAAAAATTCATCGATGCTTGAACGAAAGGATAAGAACAAGTACTAAAATCGATCTTTCTGATCAGTCTGAATGTACCCCAGTGATCATCGGTTAGCTTTTATCAAATGATCCAAATAAGTGAGAAACATACTGAAGAACTTTTTGAATGAATATATAACACATCATTAATTTGTTCTCGTCTACAACATGCTTGTTTATAAGTAACCACTATACTTTTCTTGTAACTGATGTCATTTATTATTTCTCTTGAACTTATCTTCGGGTTATCATGTTTGCATTTATAAATAATACCTGAAATCTACTTAAAAGATATTTTTCACTACAAGGTTGCCTAATGATCCACCACATATACGATTGCTTTGAAACTTCTTCACTTGAAAGAACCCTTCTCTGAGCACCTTTGTATAATTAATCTTCCAAGGGCAATCAATCATAATCTACACGTTCTCTCTCGTGCATACAACAATAACTTTGTTATTAGAGTTTTTACGAATTTTGCTTTATAGTTATTCTTGATCACATGATCTTTCAAAAACTTATGATAATGTTGAAGATCATTAAACCTTTTGTCGAAAGCAATTTTTTGATTGTTTGAGTATATTATTAGCCACTAAAATTGTTCACAATCAATAAGATGTTCATTATGTAACTCGTCATATAAACGAGATGCTTTCGCTTAAATGATTTTCAATTGCTCTTGATTGTATGAGAATCCATTGAACGAGAACCTATTCAATCACATATCATTAGTGTAATAACATAAAACAATTATACTACCCACTGAATGTTCATTTAGCTTATACAATATACAAAGAGTTTGACTTCTCAAATGCTATATGTGCATCGCTTTCACCCACCATTATTTATCACATGTCGTCACTATTTTTGTTCTCTTCCATCAACATGGTATATTCATCATCATTGATATTTTTTTATTTTTTACTGTCAACATGATCGCTGCTACAACTAATTGATTGTTTAGTTGCACAAACTAAATCAAAATTTATCATATCTATCACTTCTTTTACTTGTATGTATTCAACATTCTTGCATTTTCAACATTCATGATTAATCATAAAGACTTTGCATCCATCATTGCACTTATATCTCAAGCATAAAATACAAAGTCCAACAACTTGTACCTAGTTTTGTCATCTGCTCAAGAAGGTTGAATGTCATTCAAATTATTATGATGAAGATCATTGACACTAGTTTGTTCATGTGATTTTACATCCTCTATAGTGATCCTTTGATTATCTACAACATCAATTATTCGTTTTTCATTTCTTGCACATCAAACATCTATATGCTTAATCGATTCAGGCAACTACATGCCTGAGCTCAATGTTTGAGATGTCAATATCATTCCTTGTTTAAGATAGTTGGATGATTGCCAAAGGACTGAGTTATATAGACGGTGCCTCAGATAGATGCATATTCTCCATAGGATTCCCACCATTTAATTCATCAACCCCTTTTTTAAACTTTGCAAGTAACAATTTCTTCTATAGCTTTAAGAGCAACTAAGTAAACATCGTTACTAAATAACATTGATTGCACATCATCATCGTCCAACACAGTTATCCATATATGTTGGTTGTCTATGTTCGGACAACAACTATACCAGAGGTTTATTGTCACTTCTGTATATCCGGTTTTACGAGACATTAAAGTCATAAATTCCTTATAACTACTATTTTTGGAGACCACTATAGATCTTCAAGTAAGGAAATCAATGCTAAGATATTATATTTTATTCATTTCAAAGTCCATCGCTAACTGCCTATACCGACCACAAAAACATATCATTTATCTAATGAAAAGAAAATAGCATGTGAGAAAAAACCATTCATATACACTTTATACATTCAATTAACATAACTCCATAGAACAACCACTCTGAAAACCAACTATCCCTTATTCAATGCTTGTGCATAATGAACCCTAGCCTCGTTATATCATTACAAAAACCAACTAATATTAATTAATAGACAAACAAACAAACATAAATAATCTACAACACAAATAAATATATATATATGAAAAACCTGAAACATATTAAACCCTAAATGATAAATTCAGTGACAAATATTAAATAAAACACAGAAAACACACAAAAAACATCCACAATAATAACCAAACACAAATACACATATGAGTAATAAATGATCATATCTACATAAAAAGGAAAAAGTTTAGAGTTAAATAAAATAATATATATATATATATATATATATATATATATATATATATATATATATTATTTGTATGAAACTCACCTTTCATTCTAATTGAGAAAGTCGATGAGAAGGATTATACCACAAGCTCATCGAAATGCAACACCAAAAAGCAACCTAGCTTCACCATAAGAGGAGAGGAACAATGCCAAGGGTTCTATAGGAAAAATATGATTCTTTTCAAAAAAAAAGACAAAATAACAAAAATGAGTTTATATATGATTCAGCAAGTATGCAAAGTTATGCATGTTCGCAAGCCAAATATTTGCACAGATAGCCACATATTTGCGGATCTTCTTGTCACTGAAACGAGGTTCGTATGTTATCTCACAAATTTAGTATCATATATGCGACTTTAGTCCAGTATTTGCGAAGTTACGAGGTTTAGTTTAACAGAAGGTTCACAAATATTTTTTGTGTAAATTACATGAGGCATATTCAAATTAATTAGGATATTTGTGAGGTTATGAGGTTCTGTTTAACAGGATGTTCACAAATATTTTTATACGAATTTGATATGATATAGGTAAATTTAGTCAGGTATTTGTAAATCTTTGAGGTTTGGGTTTAACATAATGTTCACAAATATTATTATGTGAACTTTGTGATGTCTGCAAAAAAACATGTGGACGTCTTTTTAAGTTGGAGTTTGCGATACCTGACGAGCAAAGCGATATATGACACAAACTTTATGAGTTTCACACACGTAAAGGATAAAAAGGTCTTAACGAAGTTGGCTATTTGCGATTTTGGACATAGAGCGGATTTCAAAAATTGTAGAACATTTCGGAAAACATGTCATTTTTTTGTACACTATGGTCATTTTCGACTTTCCCTTTTCGTTCCTTACTGGATACCCTACTCTCCAAACGTGACTGTCTACAGAAATTCAAGAGTTTCACCCTGTCGTGAAGGGGAGGATGCCATCTATTTGCATATATCTACCTTAGGCAGATCAGGTGTGAAGAGTCGGCAGAAAAATCTCTCAGATGCTATTCAAAATACCTGTCACTCGCACTTCGACTTGGTCTTGCCCTTCCTGAAATGGCATCCTGTGATGAGCATCCCACTCAGCCAAGCATGTAAATCACATCTAAACTAAAGGTAGATACAAAACTGTTAATCTCGAAATCATTGGTACAAGTTGTATCAACTGAATTTTACCATATAAATGTGCTTGGGAACTCAGAAGTGAACATCTTCTTCTACAAAAATTTGTTTAATAACAATCAAAACTATATTTTTCCGATGTATAAATTAAGAGCATTATTTTTTGAACGGAAGAATTTTGTTACATTGTAGGCTATACTTGAAGCCGAGAAAAAAATTGCATGCTATAATCACATCATTTAAAACCCATTTCTTACTAACAGAGCACGTATATCACACGCATGTGCCTGATGTACAAACAAAAATTTTAAAAACTTTTGAAAAAGAGGTGATTTCTTCTAATTATGTACCTTCATTAGTACCAAATATTTGCCAATATGTGTGTGTTTACAACAGGAACAACTATACTTGTCTGGCATTTGCCTTGACTGGACAAGGACATGTGTTTCTTGTGTCTAGCGTATGATTTGCACTCTGCTGACAGTTCAGACACATGTAAAATGGATCGGATAGATTCATTTTGGATCATACAACCTGATCCGCCCCACCATTTTAGTGTTTGAAGATGTTTGGATTGGATTTAGTCCCAAATATGAATCACAGATTAGATCCAAATACCAAAAAATGTTTAAATAGTAGGTAATTTAGGGAAAAAATAATAATTAATATTTTTTGATATATAAATGCTTCGTATGTAATGCCCCAAAATTTTAACCCAATTTTTTAAGGATTTTTTTTTGATATAGCGGAAACAACTAATAATTCCAGGGTTAAGCATTTCAGAACGATACAGGAAGGTAAAAGCAAACCACACCATTTATTTTTATTTCAATAGAATCAAACATCAGAGTTTTCACATTTTGAGTCTCAAAACAAAGATTTTAATATAAAAGAAAGTAGGACCGCCAGGGAACAAGTAGATCAAGTCTCGGTCAGCGCCTCATCCCGCGTCGCTCATAGTTCTATTCTTTGCCTGAAAATGATAAAAGTTATAGGAATTAGACTACCACGTCTAAGTAGGAAAACTGTACTCTTAATGCAGGTATGTCATGAATCTAGTATGTGGTGTGGTTGTCGTGTGTGAATTTTCAGCCTATTAAGAAGCGCACATAGAGGACTATGTAACAGCAGTAACAGACATATATCTAAGCAGGCAAACAGATTATGCAGCAGTTATAATTAAGCAATTAAAGCATTTTATGCAAAGACAACAATTAACCAAGGAAGGCATTAAAAAATTAAAGCATATTCTCCAACAACAATAACAGTCATGCATAACATTCATGTAGCAATCACAATATGAATTTGATTCTCTCATATCTACACATTTCAGGATTTCATTTCATCACAAGCTCAGAACATGCTGGAAGAATATAAACATGTCTCTCTAGTAACTCTACTCACTGTGATACCTAAAATGTTCTAATTGATGTTTATCTTTTCTTATCCCGCGGGTACACACGGGCCGAGGCAACCATCACAGAAGAGAACGTTCGGGGGTATATTATTCAAAGTTGTTTTATTAACCCGAACATTCTAACTGTGACTGAAATCCCAAGGGAGCGGTCAGTGACCAAGAGAAACTCCCAAAGGCCAAGACTGAAATAGGATGCATCCCTAACTTCTGTAGAAGAACATGGAGCTACCACCTAGGACACATTTGGTAGTCTGGGTCCCCCAACCCTGAGGACTGGGACCAACGAGTCGCTTTACGCTCGAAACCAAACACATGTCCCCAGAGTTTTGTACCACCTACCCTCTCCAAGGTAAGCCCAAATCTGAGTGGGTTAATCTTTTTATTTAATAAATTTCCCGAAGTACAGGGCATTTTCCTGACTTCCTTCTACTACCACAGCAGTAGAATTCCCAACCTTAGTCATTTTACCAAGGTGTATAGAACAGTCCCAATCTTTTGTCATATTGATTGCATAACCCACTCAAAGTGCTTCGGTGCCTTTAAACTAGTCAAGCATAGAAATTAAATTTAAGTTTCTTTTCAGTGTTATGATCGTTATTCTTAATGTTGTGGTACCTTTAAACTGTGAAGTACCAAGACCCCCGGCACATTTAAACTAGTCGGGCAACAATATTTTATTTTCATTTTCATGTGGATTCACATCATAACTCCGATGGTCTATGCAAGACCCTCAATACAGTGGTTGGACATTCATATGTCCACAACAAACTGACCCATAGGTTCGGTTATCAAACCATCATTCATCATCATTATTATTATTTATTTATTCCTTAATAGCAAATTGCCACAACGCCTCCATGTATAAAAAGGGTGGCATGAATTAAAAACTCTGCCAATAAGCAAAGACACTGTTGGTGTCCTTTATTGAGCATGCAGTGTAGTCCTAAAGATTTGGTAATACAACTATATACATTTTTTCTGACACACTCTCATCTTAGTTGGCATTTGATATTTTCAGCAAATATGAAGTGTTAGGCAATAGTACTTCAGAAAAATATACAGTTTAACATGCATATGAACATTAGAGAATAAGCATCTTAATGACCACTTGCACCTTCTAGATGATATACTCGTAATGGGCATTGGAACATTTTAAGGAATATGCAATTGAACATCATAAATTGTGTAACTTAATATGCAACTAAATATCAACTTAATATACAAGTTACTATGCAGTTGAACACCAAATTTGCATGCAGCTTAATATCCTGAACTGAAAATCACAAATCACCACATGGTAACTAAAAGGTTGATTCCACCTAATAAACACCTATATCAATCACTCCCATGGTTGTTCAAATAAGATCCAGACTTTCATTATATAGCAGTTGACAACTACAGAATGCATTTGCAATACATTTAAAATATAATTTCTACTATTTCAATGTCCTTAAAGTACAAACAATGGTTGACCTATGCTATGTACCTAACAGGCAAGCCATTGGGTGGTTTGTTCATCCACCAGACTTGAAACTCTGTCTCCTTGGGACTTAAGGATACAGTTGTACAATCGATAGAACAGAGCCTATTCAAGTAAGGTCATAGAACGACTTTTCTTTATCAGAACACAACCTGGTCTTCTATACACATTTGGCGACACTGACAGGCATCTTGCAGTAGTGACGGTATTGTATTCATTTGTGTGACTTATTTATCATACGTTAAAGAATAATGTATTCAAAACCACTATTTGTATAACACACGCAGCACAATTAACTGCTTCTGTTTAGATATCAGTTAAAATGAAATGTCAAGCTTCACATATTACTGTAAATCAATTTAACAGCTACATAGATAAAATATGGACCACATTGCCATCTAATTTCAGAAACTTTTAAATGAAACGGATTCATCCCAACCTGTTGCAGTCTTTCTAAACCTAGATTGTGATATGAAACAGTACATACAGTCTTCTGGTACGTGAAGTATTACCCATACTTCAGCAAAACGATGAACAATTTAATCTAGATGGATTTTCCCCAAATCTAAAAAAAAAAACCAAATCATCGGTTTGGGGTTTTCGGTTTAGGGTTTACCGGCACCCTTCATTGGTATCTAAATCTGAAGAATAGAGAGAAAAGAACTTCCATCTGATTTGGGGTTCTTGGACTCCCACCCCCATACATGCCCATTCCATCACCCGAAAGCAAAGGTACAGATTCCTACCATTTTCCGGCGAAGATGTTGCAGCATCCACGAGAGGAGGTCGGTCGGCCTTGACAGCACCACCACTGAAGAGGTCGGCTTCGCCTGGCACGGGCTTTGAGCTGCAGGCCGGAGCTTGAAGGGCGATCCGAAGGATAGAGAGGCAGAGGAGAGTGAGAGAGGGAAAAGAGATAAAGAGAGAGTGGGAGGAAGAGAGAGAGACGGGGTGGGGGAAAGAGAGGTTCGGGGGTCCCCATTTGTAGGAGGGTGACCACCCTAAAAGGGAGGAAACCTCCCCGGCGGTTGCACTGTGCCCCCCCCCCCCCCATCCAGTAGCATTGTGGACTCCTGCTAGGGTTCTGAAAGAAGCCTAGCAGGTTCTTATCGGGCAGCCCTCTTATCGGGCCCTCCCCTTTTTCCTTTATGTTTTTTTTTTTTAAATCGTTGTTGGTGCAACCGGGCCCGGGTCCAAACCCCGCAATCTGTGACAATGGATTTGTTGTTAACGTGGATCCGGGTTGGCTCCTTAATGCTGGATTCATAATGAACGTGGATTTGAGTCCGGTTTTGAATGTGGATCTGATCACGTTCTAAAGGTGGATCCACAGGTTGGATCCAAATGGGTCCAACCGCGAATCAAACCCAAAATAATTTTATTTATTTCTTTACTTTTATTATTATATAATCATTTACATAGGTGTGATTCTTATGGATCCGGGAAGCGGATCCTTGGCCCAAAACACATAAATTCTACTTAATTGCATAAAAAATCGCATAAAATTTTCGGTTATTACAGTATCATATTGGATCCAATTATAAAAATATGTATTTTTTTATTTTAGCCACGAATATAGGCCTCTACTTGATCCCAATACCAACAAATGATTAAAATTGAGTAATTTTTAAATAAAATGGAAATTTAATAAATATGTATTCAAACTCACATTCTAGGTTCAAACATATAAAATGATTTCTCATGAGATTTTCAACTTTTTTATTTTTCTTAGGTTCTTATAAGGAAAATTTTACGGAAATAAACAAATAAAGAATTTATCAATAAAATCTTGAAAAACTTTAAATATAAATAGCCCTAATCAAATCAAACCCTAATTCAAAATCCCTAATCAGTCAAACCTAATTCAAAAGCCCTAAACAAGCAAACTTTAATTTAAAAACCTTAATCGATCAAACTTTATTTTAAAATCTCTAATCTATCAAACCCTAATTAGAAAGCCTAATAAATCTAGTGCTGAAGGAAAGAGAGAGAGAGAGAGTCACTGGAGCTCATTGGGGGCGTGAGGAGAGGAGTCGGGGGTCATAACCCCTGATAATCGGGGGTTTTTTTTTAAACGCACCCCTGTCCTTGTTACAGCTATTTTCCATCCCCTGGGCAGGAAGGACACATAGAACACATGTCCGCTGTTTGACTGCACACATATCTGCGGCATCCCGTGTGACAAGTAGTCAAATGCACTTTAACATAATCTTTGAATTCTGAACCTTGAACATATCTTTTTTTGCCACCGCGCCCCCCCCCCAAAAAAAAAAAAAAAAAAAATCGACTGCACATTGACAGGCCTCCCATTGGTAAAAAAACCCTTGAGCCCCGTCCACTAGGGAGTACAACAAACTTTGAATTCTATACCCTGAACTTATACACCTCTCATCTAATTCTGATAAATTTCCTTTTTTAATTCATTTTCTAATTGTGATCAACTTCTCAATTCAGACTTCTTAAATTTACAAATGGATTAGTTCTATAGATTCAATATTCAAATACCAAAGGCTTAATTGATATTCACCATCTGCTTTGTAGTTTGGTGATATAGCTTAATTGAAATCGTATAGTTCAGCCAGAATTCTACACCCACGTCCCCCCCTCAAAGTGAGAGAATATTTGTGCCAGCGAGCCAAGACTTGCCAAAACTTACTGAACCTTCCCCGTGCAGAAGTGGGATTAGGGTTATCTAGCCGTTGACAGGAAGCTCTTGGGTGAACTAGCAATTGTGTAAATAAAACCTAAAATTAAATAAAATAAAAACAAGTTCACCTAAGCCAACTGTTTGACTATCCCCACTCATACCCTGCATTCTAGGGTGGTGACTAGGGGTGTCAACGAGTTGGGTATGACCTATATGACCATAATTCATAATCGGGACCTACCTATTCGTTCCTAACTTGTTCAAGCATGTAGATTTTTTTTCCTTACATGGGTAAGGAACTCTGTAGTTAAAAAATTTATATTATTTACTTTTAAATTTTTTTTATGTTTCCTCTCATATATAATCTACATACTAGGATCAGTAGAAGCGGTTAAAAATCAGTGGCTTACATTGTACTGCTTTTTTAATCTTAAAAAGTAATATTTTTACCATAAAAAATCCAATTCAAAAGTCGATTCTGACTGTTTTGACCTTGTTGAACACATCTATTAGGTCAGATTTGATCAAAAAAAATTAGTGGCGTGTAGCGTTGCTAAATAGGTCAGAGGGGCCACTTGGATTAGTAAAGAATCTCTGGTCAGAGATAGCAGCATTGCACGAAACTGACCATGTTCTTTCTTGTCAAGACGTCACTTCTTTCTTTTTCCTGCAAAACAGGATGGTAGTCCAAGGCAACTTTGTCAAAATTCTCCCAACTTTAGCAGAGAGAATCATGTACGCCACCCCCTCTTCCCGATTTAACTCCTTTGTCTTCTTCACTGTTTTTAGATAGAATGCTTGTTCCCACCACAAGATTGCACCACGTAACTCATTTTGAGTAAGCCATAAGGAAAGCAGAATGCATTAATAATCGATCTCAATATTTAATATTATTTTGAACCTTTCGACTCCTGGAGTCAGTTGGAAGGTCTTCTGAATTATGTACCACTTGTCCAAAACATGGAGCCAAGTTTGGGTTATTGAATTTGACCACGGGAACATAAAATAATATCCCAACTTTTCCTGCTTCAAAGAAGTTCAGGATATACAAAAAATGGAGCATGTTGCAGCGTCGCTGACAGCCGCTCATCGTGGCATTTCTCAAGATGGGCAAGCTTTCAGTGATATTGTTTGCTTCTCCTTTAGATAGCTTTTGCTGGTTTAGGGCACCTGGTTGTGTGCCTTTACTAGGCTTGTCAAAGAGCCAAAAAAAGCCGAACTTAGTTTGTTTAAGCACAACTCCTTTACGTTGAGCCTAGTTCGAGTTCCTATGAAGCCAAGTTACCATACACATACTGAACTTGAGCTGTATTTGTGTAAAATCACACGTGCAAAAAGAAGAAATAACATTTGGTAATGAACTCATTACTATAAATGACTCTACGTCTTCACGACGGAGACAGACATTGGAAGCAAGAGGTTTTAAGTTGAGTAAGAGTAAGACAGAATATATGAAATGTCGGTTTAGTGAGCAACGAAGTAGTAATGGAAGTATAGTGAAGCTCGGTGAGCAAAAAATACCTTTGGATGACTGTTTCAAATATTTGGGATCTATCATTCAAAAGTATGGAGAAATTGATGGAGATGTAAATCATAGGATAAAGGTTGGGTGGATGAAATGGAAAAGTGTAACTGGAGTGTTGTGTCATCGTAAAATGTCATTGCGGTTGAAGGAAAATTTTATAGGACGACAATTAGGACCACTTTACTATATGGTACGGATTGTTGGGCTGTCAAGAGACATCATATTCAAAAAATGAATGTAGCTGAGATGCATATGCTAGATGAATGTGTGAAAATACAATAAAAGATAAGATTCGAAACGAGGAGATACGTAAGAAGGTAGGTGTTGCATCCATTAAAAATAAGATGAGAGAGAATCATTTACGGTGGTTTAGAAATATTCTGCGAAGGCCTAATGATGCTCCAGTTAGAAGGATGGGAAAATAAGAAAATATATTAATTAAAAGAGGTCAGGGTAGGCCTAAGAAGACTTGGATGGAGATGATAGGAAAGGATATGAATGTTTTGAACCTCACCGAGGACATGGCATTGGATAGAAATGATTGGAAGAGAAGGATTCATTTGGAAGACCTAGAATGATTTTCTTTTTTGGTTCATATTGTCGACCCCAATTGTTTTGGGATGAAGACGTTGTTGTTGTTGTTGTTGTTGTTGTTGTACTCTACGTCTTCATGATGTGGGTTGTTTTGATCTAATAAGACTTTATGGATGGATTCAACACGTTCAAAATACTAGGAACCTGCTTTTTGATCATGTTTCTTCGATGAAAAATATGATTTTATGACCCAAAAATATATCACATGTTATAGGTCAATATTTTTAAGCTTTATAAAAACCTACCTATGTATCATAATTGGACGATCTAAGAACTGATTCCCACATCACATTTGTAAGGTTAGTTTAATGAAAACTAAGAAAAAAAATAAAAATAAAAAACTCATTTATAGGTAATGGTGCCATGACCAAATGTAATCCCCAAAAACAAATATGTGAAATAGGTTGAATGTGTTTTCTGGCACTTTTAGTTTGACGGCATCAAGTGTTCAGCATGGTTGATTATAAGGAATCAACAAGTGGATCAAGTTTATTGGATGAAAAAAAGATTTTTAAGCCACAAAAACTTTTGAAAATTTTAGGTTACTGATTTTTCAAACCCTATAAAAACCTGCCCACATGTCAGACTCGGACAATCTAAGAGCCGATCCTTATGAAATCATCATTAGATCACACTTGTATGCTAAAAATTTCAAAAGAACAAAAAAAATCTTCGAAAATCCTATTCTGCATATTCTAATTTGTAGATTTCCATCTATCCCTCTCTCACTAGTCTTGCCCAACTGAGAGACACCTTCGTCAAAGCTTGCAGTTGATCGTTGGTGCAAAGGAGATCATTCAAGAGCCTGTTCGTTCCTCTCTCTCTCTCTCTCTCTCTCTCTCTCTCTCTCTCTCTCTCTCTCTCTCTCTCTCTCTCTCTCTCTCGCGCCATGGCTTGTTACATGACATGAGGCAACCATAGTTGGTAACAACCATGAGCATCCCTTGCTGCAAGGTCGGCTGGGTGTACTAACTGGTGGGTAGAAAGTGTTAGAGTTCCAGATCTTCATGACTCGAAGGGTCGACTATCAGAAAAGAAGATATGGTTGGAAACAACCAAGATATGAATGTTGAGAAGGTTGTTCCAATTAAAATTCCTACTAAAAAGGAAACTCCAAATTTTAAAACTAGTTTCCTAAAACTATGGCTGAAATGAGATCAAATCTTGAAAAAGGATCCCTCTTAATTTGTAACTGATATATATTAAGGAAACCTCCCTCTCACGTGAATTTCATAGAGTGAAGGAGAAGTGGATGTAGATCTTGTGCTGAACCACATTAAACGTGTCTTGTTTTTTTTTTTTTTGTGATGTGATTTGTGAGTGTTTGTAATCGTGTATCGTCGATCCTTTGGTGCTTGGGTTACCTTTTCATGGTACCAGATCCAATGGTGTCTACCTCTTCCTTGTCTTCAAGATCTCTCGTTCCAAGTCAGCCATTCAATGGAATGCCTTTTCGAGCTTCCATGCTCGGCTGCAACAATTATCTGTTGTAAAAATCGTAGATCGAATAAGTCATGTACTCCCATGATTTGATAAGGTTCGTAGATGGAACGTCTCATGCCCTGGCTCAATTTACTCAAGGTGATGATTTATCTCAAACTCAAAACCCTGAATATGCTATTTGGAAAAGGGCGGATCAGCTTGCCCTAAGCTGGATCAAGGCAATGATTTTCAAATCTGTGCTCTCTTAAATCATTCACATACCCACTGCTCATGAGGCATGGATTGCCCTAGAGCGTTCGTATGGGTCTCACTCCAGCTTACATATATTGCAACTCAAAAAAGATCTACAAAATAAATAAAAAATGATAAATCCATGGTTGATTACTTGAACGAGATAAAATTCCTTGTAGATTCTTTAAGTGTTGTGGATGAACAAGTGTGATAACAACCTTGTTAGTTAAGTAATGGTTTATCGTCAGAGTATAAGAGTTTTGTAATGTTATTGAATCAAGAGGCTGCAAATCTTAGTCATAGCCTCGTAATAATGATCAAAACTCAATCACGACTTTATTTAGCCAAAGAGGAAGGTTGTAGAAACTTTTATCATGGTCATAGCCAAAATAGAAACTATGGTCTAGAAATCAGAATTTTGAAAATCAAAATTATTTTCAAAATAAAGGAGGTCATCAAGACAAATTCAATGGTGAAAATCGTGGTGATCCATAAGCTATCTGTCAGTCACGTAAAAGAAGAATCATACCGCCTGCCAGTGTTATGATATACTGAAATCCTTTGCAGCTATGGCCCTGAATAATATGGTGGATTAAAACTGGTACCCTGACCATGTGGGGTCCCATCATATAACAGTGTATGATGCAAATTTGACCAGCAAAGATGACTATCATGGCACGGATGGAATAATGGTGGCAAACAGTAACAATATGCCCATCTGAGGAATCAATAATGTGCCCTTACCATAAAATAATAATAACATTTGTTTAAAGAATATGTTGCATGTGCCTAATGTGAAAAAAAAAAATATGATCTCAGTTTCTATGTTTGCTAGAGATCACAAATGCTTTTTTGAGTTTCATTTCCATAGTTTTTAGGTGAAGGATTGTTAGAAAGGGAGAATAGTTCAAAGTGAGCTGATTAAGGCAAAAATGTATGCATGGCCAATAGGGGCAGCACATACCAAGTGAACGGGGCATATGCAATAGAGAAGATTGCTTCTTCTTCAGTGTGGCATGCGAGACTCAGTCATTTGGGTCATAAAACTTTATCTATTTTAAAGCAAAACAATTATTTGAATTTTCTTGACAATAATGATGGTAGTTTATGTTCTGCTTGCATGCATGATTAGAAAAAGGTTTGATAAAGTTGATCATTCCTCTAATACACTATTAGAAATCATCCATGTCAATTTATGGGGACCAGCCTCAATCACATCAAGAGAAGGTTACAAGTATTATTTCTTGATAGTTGATGATTTTTTGAGATTCTCTTGATTGTTCCCTTTAGAAAAAAAATTGATGTTTTTAATTGCTTCAAAATTTTGAAAAATATAGTTGAAAAACAAGTAGGACATTCTATCAAAATCTTTCATAACGATTTGTTAATAAAGATTTTTTTAATCACCATGAAATAAGAAGATGGTTGACATGTCTACATACACCACAACAAAATGGTATAGTAGAGAGAAAACACAGACATGTGACTTAAAATGGGTTATGTATGTTGTTTTATGCTTCTTTAAAACTCGTTTTCTGGGTGGATGCCTTTAGATATGCAATTTATTTAATTAACCGGCTACCAAGTCCCATCATGAGAAAAAGAACTTGTTTGAAACCAAATCTAGCTATGACCATATAAAAATTTTTAGAAGCACGTGTTAACTTACCTTGTTCCCTACAATAATTCCAAGCTGAGTCCAAAATCTAAGGTGTGTGTTTTTATTGGTGTTGGATCTTCCCATGAAAGATTTTTATGTTTTGACCCTCTCTGTAGAAGAGTTTATATTTCTCGTCATGTGAAGTTTGATGAAACCACTTTCCTATATGCTAGGACTCAGGACCCTATCATGACTAAAGTATTGCAATTGTTGAGAAAGGAGTCTCAACCTCGGTCTAATCTCAGTTTAACATCCTCATCAAGACCAGATGACGTTGATAACGCAAAGAAGACAAGCCCTGATAGTTAACCGATTATATTACAACCCTGCCAGTTACCACCTAATCTTGTTGTGGCTCCAGGTCAAGACGAGGAGCTTTCTGATCAGCCTCTTGAGTCCTCATATGATCATGCTGATGGTAATGGTGATCACGACTATGATGATGATAACCATAGTGATAATGGTGTTGGTCACATTGATGGTGATCATACTGAAAATGATCTTTGTATCGAAGCTCTTGACCAACAAGTCCAAGGTAGAATCATCCTATGGTGACTCAATCACAAGATGAATCGTTAAAATCTAGAAATATGGACTCATCACCTTATTATTTTGGTTTTGGATTGTTTGGTCAGTTGGTTCATGAGGAAGGACCTATTGACTTACATCAAGCTTTCAAGGACCCAAAATGGCATCAAGCCATGAAAGAGGAATATGATGCCCTCATCAAAAATGATACTTGAACTCTAATGCCACCAAGAAAAACATTAAACATCGTTGGATGCAAGTCAGTTTACAAAATCAAGAAACATGACGATGGCACCATAGCTAAGTATAAAGCTCGTTTAGTGGCTAAGGGCTATAGCCAACAGGAAGAATTAGACTACTTCAAGACCTACAATCCTATGTTCAAACCCACAACTGTATGAATGGTTCTCTCCATTGTTACAAGTCATAGTTGAGTTATACATCAACTTGATGTTGACGCCTTTTTACATGATTTCTTAATGGAATAAGTGTATGTGAATCCTATGTTCAAACCCACAACTGTATGAATGGTTCTCTCCATTGTTACAAGTCATAGTTGAGTTATACATCAACTTGATGTTGACGCCTTTTTACATGATTTCTTAATGGAATAAGTGTATGTGACAACCTCCTGGTTTTGAGAATAAACAAACTCCTCACTATATTTTCAAACTAAATTGTGGTCTCTATGGTTTAAAACAGACCTCAACGGCTTTGTTTGAGGCTCGATCAATATTTAGAAAAATTAGGTTTTATCAATTCTAAGGTCAACACATCTTTGTTTATAAAGATTAGTCATGAGGTAACCCTGTATATGTTGGTTTATGTAGACGGTATTATTATAAGAGGAAGTTTGCATGGCATGGTTCAACAATTCATTAAGTCTTTCGGGTCAGAATTCGCTATTAAGGACTTGGATGCTCAATCCTTTTTCTTGAGATTAGAAGTCATTGAGAATGACTCAAGAATTTTGCTCACTCAAAGAAAATATATATGACCTTGTTGGAATGAAAAGTTGTAAGCCTCTCCTAACTCTTGCAACAGCCAGCATTTAGGTCTCAAAAGGGAAAAAGCTTAAGGATCCAACTCAATACTGCAACATTGTGGGGCCTCTTCAATATACGATATTCACGAGACTTAATATTTCATTTGTAAACAAGGTTGCCAATTCATGTATGATCCAGCAGACATCCATTGGTCTATTGTGAAATGTATTCGGAGATATCTCAAGGGTACTATTAATTTGGGTCTTGAAATATCCAAATAAAAAAGAAGTGAGTTGTTTTCCTACACCGAGATAGATTGGGAAGGGTGCCCTGATGATCGGAGATCAACAAACAGTTATTTGACCCACCTCAGTTTAAATCTTTTTATCTTGAAAATCTTTCAAGCAACAAACCGTTAAGTCAAGCACATATGCAAAATATAAAGCGTTAGCAAGAAGAGTTTCAGAGCTGCTATGGTTATAACAATTAATGAGTGAACAGGGATTTCAAAAATCTAAAAGTCCATGGTGCGATAACCTTAAAGCTACTTAGTGTTTCATGCCAGAAACAAACATATAGAAGTAGATTTTCATTTCAGTTAAGTATGTTTCTTCACAAGAATAGCTGGTTGACATTCTTACTAAACCGTTGGGGGGACCCAGATTCAGTTATCTGAGAGACAAGTTGAATTTCAAGGAGATAAGTTTGAGGGGGCATGTTAAAAGAGCTATATATCCAAATCCATATATGCTACAAAAGTCATGTAGTCCAAGACTCCTCATATTGAAAGGGTCGACTATCAGGAAAGAAAATATGGTTGGAAACAACCAAGATAAGAATGTTGAGAAGGTTGTTCCAATTAGAATTCCTACTAAAGAGGAAACTCCAAATTATAAAACTAGTTTCCTAAAACTATGGCCTGAAATGAGGAGATCCAATCGTGAAAAAGGATCTCTCTTAATTTGTAATTGATATATATTAAGAAATATAACCTCTAGTTCAACATCTAACTCCATCAATTTGCTAAGTCGTGACTTTGAGAAGCTTGATTGATTTGATGGGTCAAACTTCAAGTGGTGGTAATCGAAGGTTTTTTTTATTGTCCGAGCAACACACTGACTATGTCATTAAAAAGTGTCTCAATGTTGTTGTTGGAGAAGTCAAGACAGAAGAACAAAAAGAAGGAATGAAAAGTAGCACAAAGACAACTACCGATGCAAAGGACATTTCCTAAACACTTAAGCCGATTATCTGTTTATCATGTATTCTCTTTTAGAGTCAGCCAAAGAATTGTAGAATGCTTTAAAGATCAAGTATAATGCAAAAGACACTGAAAATAAAAAGTTCCACGTAAACCAGTATATTAATTTTTATTGATGATAAGTCTATATTTGCTCAAATTCACGAAATACAAATATTGGCTTATAAGCACTACAAAAAAAAAAAGGGTTTTACTAGCACAACAATTATGCCAATAAAACCCTTTATTAGCGCAATATGTGTGCCATTAGATGCGCCAGTAAAAGTCCAACCAATAAAGTGTTCACGGGCAAAATTTACAATGGCCAACCAATTAATCTCTTTCCTATGGTTAGCTTGGTGCCAATAAATCATTGTTTCACTGGAGCAAACACTGCAACATGAATAGATTTTTCACTGGCAGTTATTTGCAGAAGTGAAATAGCAAAACTGACATTGAATATGGTTTTACTGACAGCAAAATTGCACCAGTGAATCTAGTTTTACGGACGCAGAATTGTGTCAGTGAAACTGTATTTTTTTTTTCAGCTTATTATGTGTCACAAATATAGCAAATACAAAAGTAAATAAAATCCTGCAGCAATTTCAGTGAAAGGAATAATTAATGTCAAATAACATGTGAAAAGTATTACAATTTCATTAAATGGAAAAAATTTGACACTTGCGCACATGTTAATTAAAAAACTGGAAAAGAGAACCGACAAACATGTTAATTACATAACTGCATCCAACATGATCTGTTTGCTGTTCACAAATGCTAAATCAAGTGCTTGAGAAAAGCAAATGACCTCACTTAAGAGGGTGAGATCGCACACTGCCAATGAGAAAATCACTTCTCAAAGGTGATTTTGTTCAAATCATCAAAGTGTGCTCCATTGCCTTCTTTGCAGAGATTCTTTTTGAGGGATCATATTGCAACATGTTTTGTAGATGTTAAAGCACATATGTAAGTCAAGGAGTTAACATGAACTTATTGATCTAAAAGAAAAAAAATGGAATGAGGCATATAATACCCAGAGAAGATCCAAGCCAACAGGGTCAAGATTAAAAACTGTTGTTAATAAACTCTTTGGCTTTCATTGTGGGTACTCATGCCAATTTTTTAGCGCACTTACACCAGACTACACCTCTTCATTTGGAGTTCCCAGCAACCTACAACGAAAGGAAATAATTTCTAGCGTAGTTCATATAGAAAGAAAAAACTAATAAAGTTAAGGGTGAGCTAGTAGAACCTGAATATGTGCAATAGTTGTTGAAGTTCAAAGTCTCCTAGAAAGAGTGCTTGATTTGTAACAAGCTCAGCTGCAACATAATTTCAATCTTTATGTTGTTGAAATAATAATAAACATGTAATTGGAAGAATTCATGTTAATGGAAAATTGGAATAACAATATCGCTTGTAAGTTCTAATTGTTCTTCAACAATTACCAAAGATGCAACCTACATACCATGTCTATTGGGGTTTAATAGTGAGTAGCACCCAAGACCTCAGGAGCTCCATACCAGAGTGTCAGGATCTGTATTAGTGTTTGCAACAAGAATTCTATTAGCACACTAATCTAAGAACAGTACAAGCAACCTCCAAGCAATCAAATCCCATAAAAACATGTCCATCATGCAACAATGAGAGTCAACAATGTGAAGTTAAAAATTTCTTCTCAAGTTTCCATCGTGCTAAGAAAAACACCTTGAAACCAAGAAAATACTCTCTCTCTCTCTCTCTCTCTCTCTCTCTCTCTCTCTCTCTCTCTCTCTCTCTCTCTCTCTCTCTCTCTCTCCTACAAATTCTCTTCAATAAGCATTTAGTATACACACATAAACATATATATAGAGAGAGAGAGAGAGAAAGAGAGAGAATTTCCTTGTGCAAGTACTAACTAAAAGCATAAAGGATTACACAAGTATTTTTATTACCAAGGGATGAAAATTCTATCTGAAGTTAGACAAAGAACTTAAAACTCCAATATAGAGGATGGACTTACTTACCTAGCACTTAACTACCATCATATGGAAAGGGCAGCAAGACACCTCACATGCTTCCATTGATATCACCACAACTAGGTAACTGGTACAGCCATTCTAACAAAATGATCTATCTAATTGTACATCATGAATCTATAAGGAGTCACTAGAAAAATCCAAACATAAGTTGAACCTAATAAATGAACACTGAAAAAACTGTGACTGGAAACAGAATTGCCTGAATCATATTTAGCAGAGGATCATTTACATGATCAACAACTGATGAACTAAAATGCACATGAAAGCACCTGAAAAAGATACAAATTTTCCACGTTTTATGGAATTGCTCACAAAAAGATTGAGAAGGAAATTATATGCCAGGTTACATGGACCTAAAAAACATTGTTGTATGTAAATGGATTTGCACTTGCAGTTACCAGTGGGCCCAGTACATGAGTTGCATTTAATCTTAATTAAGCTAACCTTGGAGTGTTACATTCACCATTTAATAAAATAAAAAAGGGTTTTAAACTACTTCAAACAACTAGACTACGAAAATTGGTTACCTGTATTTTCTTCGTTACACTTGCATATGCAAAGCCGAAGAAGATTATCACAAATCGAAAGCTTATTTTGATGCATGGTCCTTGAATATGTCCACCTGTACAATCTCTTTATAAAAGCAATCTATTTAGAGCAGAGAAGGATCACCAGAAACACGATGTGAAAATTCACAAATGACAAAATATTCAGTCACAAGTAAAATACCATAAACAATTAAGAAGAACCAAAAGAAAAAAAATCTTGGTAACATGTAAACTGTTAATTCATATTGTAGGTAGAGATCTTACACAATCAATGCATTAGAAGGTTTGGACACGCATAGTGGGGCACTGGGGACATCCAACACTTTAACTAGCTTTCCATAAAAAAATATTCTAACACTTGTTATGTCTTGTAGTACAGCAGTCACTAGCCATACTAGGACTTGTGCAAACCCAAGATATTCTAGCAACCAGGCAACTAACGTTAAGAGCTTCTTTGATAGATTTCTTAAAAGGGTCATCATGGATGTGGACCAAGCAAGCTTAACCATCCTAAATCAGCTTCTTTTCTCCAGATAGTGTTAGTTTTTCCATTTTCAGGCAAGTGGGTGGGCAGACATCTTCATCAATAAAGAGTGTAGTGCAGCAAAAGTAGACTGCATAACAACTAGCCTGTGGCAACTGTTCCATACCATGGTTGAGTTGCTAATGGCAGATAGCATCTGCTGGCCTACAAATAATTGATCCAAGGAATTATAACAAGTTTCACACGATGACACAATAAATAAAATTTCCAAGCACAGTTTCTTGTTTTCTTAATAACAATTTGGCCTGGGACAAACTAAATCCCACAACCACAGTTTTTTTAATAGCAATTTGGCCTGGCACAAGCTAAGTCCTACAACTTTCTCATACACTTAATATTGACCAGTAGGGAACCTTATTTTATCCTACCAAGTGATCCCTCTAACGTCAAAACACACACTGAAACTAAACATGCGTTCATGAGTACATGTCTAACAACATCATGAAGAAGAAACAGTTAAAGTGTCCGAGGAAATCCCTTTCAGGATTTGGAGGCATTACAGCAACCGGAAACTATAGTGCCATTCCACTTGCTTCACGAAGGCTATACCTTCCTTTTGAGCTATGCAAAATGCCAGAAAGGGATACGACTGAAGGACACATGCTTCATTGTACACATCCCCTAAATAATCAGCTAGTTGGATAAAAAATGTTACCCAGAAAAACAGTCCCCTATTCTCAAATTCGGGTCATATAACAAAATGCCATCATGTATAAGTTCTTTCCAACCAAGAAAGCCAACGTGCAACAAAGTGACAGTCAGGACTCAGAGCTCACAAAATGTGGATGGGCACAATGGACCCACCAAAATGGAATATAAAGAACTAAGAGAATTGCATAAACACCACCAGAAACCATATATGATGTATCAAAGAAGAAAAGCAAGAGGAAGACGAACACAAAAAGGAAGACAAACGAATACAAAGTAATACCTCTGCTTCCACAACCATCTGATCAACATAGCCTTTTAGCTTATTCACCCTCAGAGCTTCTGTGAAGAACCTAAACTGTTACTGCCTCACAGAATAATCCACATCAAAGACCACGCCAGGCCCAAACGTAGGCACATTGAACTGGTACATCTCTTGCTGGCTAAGATCACCGAGACATTCTCAATAGTTCACGAGATTTTGAAGGAAAAATACAGAAATCGGAAGAAAAAAAACTCAAAATTAAAATTTTTTTTCCACCGATCCGGCCAAGGTAATAGAAGAAACCCTAAAATAGTTAAAATCGAGGAATATTCAAATAAGAAACCGGGCAAACCTCTGTTTTCTCAATTCTTAACTACAGCAAAGGGAGAGAAAACGTTCAAAAGAGGAATGACTTCTCAAAAGACTAGAGCTTACCCCAAAATCTGCAGAAAAACACAGAAAAAAGCTCGATTTAGAGAACTTTCAACTAAGAACGTCAAGGAAACACCGGAAGCTATCGCAGATTTTTAGCAGATCTGGTTTACACACTAAAAATGCATAAAAACACAAATTTCGGCTCTTTCACTCGGGCTCTAGCATCAAAAGACACAAAATAGACATCAAATCGTAACCGTAAGCCAATAGATCGAGCAAAACTCGATCCAAAAGAAGAAAGAGGAGAAAAACACCATAAATTATTGCAGGTTTTTCAGCTGATCCGGTTTATACACAAAAAATGCATAAACAATGCAAATTTCGTCTTTTTCACTCAGCCACTCGTATAAAAAGACAAAAAAGTCATCAAATCAGAACGTAAGCCAAGAGATCAAGCAAACCTGATTCAGAAGACTAAAGAAGAAGAAACACGAGTAAAGGAGAAGAAGATGAAGAAGGAAAAGGAAAACAAGATCTTACAGCAAGGAGCCTCCCCCGAACGAGAAATCCACAACGAATAGAAGAAGCGCGTGGCGAGGTGCAGGCGGACTCGGAAGGCCGTTCCGCTCATGCGCACGATATCCGGCGTTGGGTGAGCGATCTCTTTCCACTTTTCCTCCTTTCACCAATGCACAAGCCCCTTATTTATAAACAGGCATACGCGTAGAACCCTCTCTCTGTCTCTGTCTCAGATCTCCAAATTGTGCGCATAAACAACGAAGAAAATCGTAAGAAAAGGATCAGAACGGTGGGCGGGACGACGACAAGGGTTGGGGAGGCCTCCGGCCTCCCGCGTCCAGCATCGCGTGGTCGTCAACCTGCAGCTCGGTATACTCTAGGGTAGCGAGAAAGGGATAAGGAGCGGACGGAGAAAGAAATGGAGTGGATGTAGAAAGGGAGGAGCGAGGAACATCATTTTTTGGGGGGGAAAGTAGAGGAGGGTAAGGAGGCGGCAAAAAAATGGGAATGTTTTACCGGCGATTAGGGGTGGCAATTTCTGACCCGACCCGCCAAACCGACCCGCCAACCCGCCTCTTAGGCGGGTTCGGGTTGGGCTTAAGACAACCCGTTTAATAAACGGGTCGACCTGCGTAACCCGTTTATTAAACAGGTCGGGTTCGGGTTGGGGGTATGCCAACCCGCCAACCCGGCTGACTGGTTTAATAAACGGGTTAGGCGGGTGGGTCAACCCGCCAACCCATCTGCCAACCCGCCAACCCGACCCGCCAACCTGCCTACCTGCCAACCCGATCCGTCAACCCGCCAACCCGACCCGCGAACCTGAAAACCCGTTTACCCGACCCAACCCATTTATTAAATGGGTTGGCGGGTCGTGTCGGGTTACCCGTTTATTAAACGGGTCGGGTTCGTGTTTGCCACAGTCGACCCGTTTAATAAACGGGTCGGGTTCGGGTTGAGGTATGCTGACACGCCAACCCGACCCGATTGCCACCCGGCGATGTCGCTACTGAAACCTTTGTTTTCAGAAAACATAGTTTTGCAGGTACAGTCTTCTAGTCAAAGGTTTCTACTTCACCACAAAAACGAGTTTTACAATGGCGCTAGCACCTAAAAAATCATTTTATACAGGACATTCAAATTAAGGGGAGGCTCGTCTACGTGAAAAAAATAATTTGAGTCGTAAAGAGATTATCTTAAAGTGAATATTATTAGTAATACATGGTAAAATTATGAAAACTCAAAAAAATAAAAAAAATTATAAAAAAAGATAATTTAATAAAATAAAAATAAGTTGTTATGTTTGCGGCAAGTTTGACCATTTTGCTAAAGAACGTAGAGAATGAAAGAAGTATAACCTTAAGCCAAACGAGCTAGAGAAGAGGCTTGTTGTAATCTTTGAAACCTTTATGATGATTGCGAATAAGGATTGGTACCTGAATACTGAAAGCATTGTACAAGTGACATTCTTCAACTAAAGTGCTAAGAAAAAAGAGTATGAAAATTAAGTTTACCTCTGGAAAAATCTTAACACTTGAGAATTTTCACTATGCTCCAGAAATTCTTAAGAACTTAATTTATGCAGATCTATTATCATGAAATAATTTCAAAATTGTTATTGAGTCTGAGATTGTAATTGTGACCAAAAGAAAAATCTTTATAAGCAAAGGATTTGCTATTGGTGGTATGTTCAAGATTAACATAAATGAATATGTTACTTCTGTTTGCATGGTTGACTTATATTTTCTTTGACATTCACGATTAAGGCATATTAATTCTCACAACATTCATAATATGAAAATTTTTGGTTTGTTTTTTTATCATGTTAAAATAAAATATAATCATAAGTGTCAAACATGCATTCAAAATAAGTTAATTAGACTCTTATTTTATAGTATAGAAAAGGATTATAAATTGTTTGAATTAGTGCATTCAGATGTGTATAACATGAATAATGTTCTAAGTTGTGGTGGTAATAGGTATTTTATTACCTTTATCGATGATTATTCTAAATTTTGTTATGTTTATTTGATGAAACATAAATTTAAAAGTATTTTTTAATTTTTTTATTTATTTTGTTGAAGTATAAAATATATTTAAAACCAAGATTGTACATTTAAAAATAGGTAGTAGAGGTGAATACTTAGGTGAAGAATTTGACAAATTTTGTGAAGAAAATAATATTATTCATCAAACCTCTAACTCTAAAACTCCTAAACAAAATAGTGTATAGAAAAAAAATGAGCTTCTAATGTCAACTGACATCTTAATGAGCTTAAACATTCAGGATCCACTCACCTATCTCATCATTGAAATGACATTGCTTTCATCTAGCAACACTTCAATTGAGTAAAAATTTATATCCAACTCAAACACGATACTTTTTAAAATGAACTATTTATGGCAAATTCCAATAAAGACAATCTTGACAACAATCAACATGCACTTATGACTCATCTATTAAATTTTTCAGCAGCTCAACAAAATCTTTGCCTATCTGGTTTAACAATCACCATTAAAACAACATGCACTCCCACCTCCTCCCTCTCACACAGAGGCCATAGAGATGTACTACACAAAGTAACTTAGCAATTAGAAACAAGCTAAGAACTCTCCAAATTGCACATGTATATGAGGCTTGATCCACAATCACACCAAACTCGCAGAGTATTTTGTCTTATTCTTTTTATATATTATGAAAAAGAAACAACAAAATTGGAATGATAACCATTCTTCGAATACCCAAAAACCTAAATCACCTAGAGGTCACATTGTAAAATAAATATATTATAGAATTAAAGAATAGATTCTTCCGAAAGAAAGGCCCCATAATCACGAAACGAGAAAGCAAAAGAGAAATAAAGAAAAGAAGCAAAAGCAAATATCTTCCTAATTCAATGTATAAAAAATATGAAAGTAATAAATGCCCTATGACCATGAATGAAAAATAAATGCAACACCAAATGCTAATTGGACAAATCTGAACAATTGGATCGGAAAGAACTTTAACACGTTGAGCCCATCTGTAAGACCCATAAAACCCTAATCATCCCGAAGGAAAAATGATAAGACAACTACAGAAAGTAAAGCAAAGGTCGAATGCCAATCACTAGTTTCAACCATATGGATAAAAGAAAACCCACATAATGCAAAACAAAATATCGAGCCCCCAAACCCCTAACTCATTCAGAACAAGAAAATGTATATTGAAAGAAAAAACAAGAAATATAGATTCAGATTCGACGCAATAGAGCTTAAACAACAAAACTCTAGTAATATCAAAATGAAAGGCAAGTAGAAAGGAGAGATCCTTTGATTCCTGATCAACGGGCAAGAAAAGAAAACCCTTAAACCCCAGCTTTGCCATCACTATATGCACGATACGAAGGAAAAATGGAAGCACAAAAGCATAGGAAAATATGATGTCAAAACCAAACGCAAGAGATTCTGATATTGATTTATAGGGAATAGGGCAAAGAAGAATACCTCTCTCTCTCTCTCTCTCTCTCTCTCTCTCTCTCTCTCTCTCTCTCTCTGATGAAGACCTAATCTCTAGGGTTTATGGAATGGTTGATATGAACATAAATGTCTGATGAAGAAGGGTTTCTAAGAGAGAGAGAGAGAGAGAGAAAAGTTTGGGGCTGAAAAGAAAAAGAGGAGTCCTCCCATAGAATGAAAATAAAGTGAAACCCTTTATTGACGCAATTTAGGTCTATGCCAGATAATGGGCTTTACTGGCACAGTTTAGGGTTGCGCCAGTGAAATCTTATATTCTTTGGTGCAACTCAAAGCTACGCCAAAGAAACCTCGCTAGAGAAACATGTTTTACTAGCACAATCAATTTTTGCACCAGTCAAATGCATTTTACAAGAGCGCTACTGCCAGGGTGCAACAATAGTTTTACTAACGCAATCCCTTTTTGTGTCAGTAAAGTGCATTTTACAAGAGCGCTACTGCCAGGGTGCGCCAGTGGTCAAAAGAAGCACAGTCCTGCATTGAGAATGGTTCTCTTATCCTAGTTGATGGAATAGGCAACATCAACTTTTTAAATAATCCCAAATCATATGAAGTGCAATATATTCCTTCTTTCACCTCAAGACATGTCTATAAGCAAGAATACAAAAAAACATAACTGCATTGTTGTGTTTTCTCCTAAGCATGTGGTATTTCAAGACATGAGCACGACAAAAGTGATTAGTAGGGGCAAGTCTAATTGGCTCTTTTTTATGGAAAGAGAGACACAAGCATAATTCTCACATAAAGAACCTGATTCTATTCGGCTATGGCACTCAAGACTAGGGCAACCATCTGATCATGTTCTAAATTGATTCATGTGATACTTGTCATTGTGCTAAACAAACCAAGTCCCCCCTTTTAAATGTCATATACTATGTGATGAAGTTTCTGGGTTGGTGCATATCGATGTGTAGGGACAAACTTCTGATAGATCTTATTGTGGTTTTAGATATTTCATTATTTTTATTGATGACTTTTCTCCCTTAACTTGAGTATATCTTAAGCAAAAAAGTGATATTTTTTAAACTTTCAAAGAGTTCCAAAGTATGATCAAAACATAATTTAGTAATATATCTCCAGTGACGTAGAATTTTTTTGAAAAGGAGCCTTATTTCTCATAAAAGGATGTGTCCTTTTTTATTATGATAAATAGGGGAAGCAACTAACTTCTAGTATCTCAACCATTCTACCGGTTATTATATTATCTAATCAAGCTCCTACAAGAATTATCGAGAGTCCACCACCTATGGTCAAACCAACAACCCAAAGTGCTGAGGAAAATAGGCATCGGGATGAGCATATCTTTGAATTGACATCGAGCTCTCTTGAACTGGCCATGAACATGATTGAATATCAGCAAGTACGGCGTTTCTCTAGAGTGAGTCACCCTTCAACCAAGTTTACAAATTTTTATACCTTTTATGCCTAAAAAATATTCACCTATCCCACTGAGAAGTTGGCATCTCCCAAGCCTATCTCTCGTATGTGTACAATATCTATTCATGCAAGGAAACATCTATTTTTAGGAGGACAATTTTCAACCGGTTTGGAGGGAAGCCATAAATGAGTAACTTGCTACCCTCAAGAAATAAAACACGGGAAGTGGTTAAGCTATCACTTGTAAACTCCCAATTTTTGATTGAGATGTTTTTTTCACATAAATCCATGTCTTATCATCTTCTATATGGTTTTGACCCTTTAAAATGACTTTTTCAGATTTTTTACCAACATAAAAGTTGTAGAGGACATTATTAGCTTTGCAAACCAATAAAAATCACTTTAATCCGACATTGAAATGAAAAGTTATGACTGAAATATTATTTACTCTCCCTAACAATAACTCAGATTATCATCAACCCTTCAAGCATTATTGTTAGAGCTAAAGAATTGTTGTCAACACTTCCTAGTTGTCACTACCGACTTTGAGTTATCATCAGAGGAGACTCTCCTTTTCAAGAAGGTGACGTTATCCACCTCTAACGACAACTTGAGTTGTTATCAACACTCATTCAATTATCACCATTGTCTATCTAGTCTATCATTGTTGTTAGCACCTATCGCTAACGCCAACCCAAGTTGTTGTCAGCGCTAAGTTGTCATTTACATTGGTTGTCGTTAATGCAGGTTATTGTTAATGCTTCGTCGCCCTTTTTTAGTGTGCCTCTTGAGCAGGAGTTGTCTTCTCACCCTTTCAAAACCGAAATGAAAACCTATCCTTGCTCCCTTATCCTTCCCTTTTGAAAAACATTCATTCAAGGCAACAAACCTTGGACGAATCTCAACCATCCATTTGAACCTATTCTAACCTCAACCATTCATCTAGATGGATCACAGATATACAAAAAACATATTCAGATCCGCCTATAAAACTATAAATAGGGAATAGGGAGCCACCCCTTTTTATTTCAGCATCTAATCCTCAAATCCCCTAGCATTATTACTCTATCGAAATCTTAACAGAACCTAGCCTAGCCCACCTTAGTCTACCCTAGCCTAGCCTTGGTCTCATATCCCTATCTCACTAGTCTTTGAAACCTGCACCTAGCTGAAGTATTGTTTGTACTCCCATGTACTCATCAACCGTATAAAGGGCTACCTAAGCCCAAGTGAGATTTAATTATTGTTTTTAATATTTATTGTATTCATTTAATGCATGTATTTATGTTTTGGATAATCTAATATATCGAATTTTGCTTGCCTTGTGTCATTTTTGAGTTTCGGTGGTTCTCACCACCAAACTCACCTTTTTTTTCTTAGAATTCATGAAAAGGTATGAATCACTGCAACATTGTTGCTCCAGATACAATGATTGAGAGTTCTTGGTTAGGTTGATCCTTTATCATCAGAGAAGGAAAATATCTTTACCTTGAAGAACGTACCACACATCTTAAATTTGGATCTGGTTCTTCGGATCCATGTATAAAAGAATTTTTAAAGTAGAAAAACGCTTATTTTTGTTTTCCAAAAATAAAGGGGATCCAAAGAATGATTATCATGGTGAGACGTTAGATCAACTTGCAGATCTGAGTTTCTGAGAAATCGACATTACGATGTCGAAACCTTTATTTTTCTTTTTATGTATTTTCAGATCTGGATCCACCTCATATCCAAATCCTGTCATTTTATTTATTTTTTGTCAAATCCTATCACGGTGATAAGGGCGTATCTCCATCAGTTTAAGTCTTTTTTTTATGTTCTTAGGCTTTTTTGAAAGTTGATGAGCCGAGCTTTGTTTCTTATGTTTGGCCCATTTTCAGATTCTGTAATTATTCTCTAAAAATATAAATAAACAATGAAAAAGAATCGTTTTTGTGACTATTTTTCGTTAGTGGGGTATGTTCTTTTTTATCTTTCTCGGCAATCCAGTGATGAAAATCAGTTTTTTTTGTCTCGTTAAAAAGCTAAGAAACAAATTTGAATTTGTTTAGTATTGAGCTTGGACATAATCCTTCCCTGGAGCCTTCATTTTTCTGACTCAAAACTGGGTAGAAATTTTTTGCTTGTATAGAAAAACAGTCTACCAGTCTTCCTTCTTGGAAGTTTATCTCTCCAATCGTTCAACAGATTGTTGTTATTCTGGTGGCATTGGAAATATAACAAAAAAAAAAATTTTTTTTTTTTGGGGGGGGGGGTTGTCAGTAATGGTGGGGATGAGCAGAGAGGCAAGAGGAACTCGACTGGGGTCCTTGTGAACAAGGTTAACTCAATGGGGGAGGTGAGAGGCCTCACTGTGACAAGGAAGATCCAAAGCGAGAGGGAGGGAGCTCGTGTGGAGAGAGGGAGAGGAGTGAGCGGAATGAGATGAATGAAAACAAAGGGGAAGAGGGGGTATTTATAGTAGGAGAAAGGGTTGCATAGGGCGACACATGGAGAGAGAGAGAGAGAAGATACATGGATTTGGTTTATGTGACACTTGGTGGGTTTAAAAAGGCAAGTGGAGAGGGTCAATGCGATGCATGCTTTGCTTTTTAGGAGGTGTGATTTGAATCTACGTTGGATCCTAACTACATACAACCCAAATCCAACTAAATTCCCAATTTTGGTTTATTTCAAGTTAGGACCTAGTTTCACTACCTAGGTTCCAATCTAGTTAGGAAAACTAGATCCAAGGCTATCCCAAGAAAGTTTATAAATTCCATATAAATCTCAAAAAAGAAGATTTTTGAATTGTTCCATCAAGTCAAAAGTCAATGGCATTCATAATCTTGAATCGGTCAATGCTATTCTGGATGAATATGACTCTTAGGTCATAAATGTCCCCGTGACTCCCAAAATAATCATTTTGCTCTCAAAACTTGTCAGGCATTCCCCGAACTCGTTTTAACTTCTTTTTTTATGAAATAAAGATTGTCTTTCTCAAAATTTTGATACGAACGTAACTGTATACTTGAAAATAATAAAATGTGCTTCATGATTTCCATTATTCATAGATTATAAAAGTTGGAAAAATATCAAAAATTTGTCAGATATTATACTGCCAAACTAGATGAAGTCTGGCTCTTTATATACAATAATGTCAGGTGATAAATAGCTACAGTTGTGATGGATGGATGGGATGGTGGCTCTTGAACTAGTTTTCTATCTTTGGTTTCATATCCTGGGTTTGGTTGTTAGGACTATTTTCAAAACATTTATGACTTATGTATGGGTGTTTGAAACCCTTTTAATTTTCCTTGTATTTTCTTTGTGCTTTAAATGGTTTGTGAACATGTATGTCTAATCAGCTACTCGGGTTGATCAGGACCCAAGACCAAATCAAGGTTTGTTTCAATCTATTATCGTATTTATATACTCACCTGTAACCCACTCAAGACTATCTAACCCAAATCCAAAAGAAAGAATTTTGTTGCCTAATACTCTTATTTCAAAAAAAAATGGTTGAAATTTTTTGGGTTACAAAATTATTTAACTAAATGGGTTAAAAATCTTGGGGCGCTACAACTTTGGTATCAAAGCAAGATAAAATATAAATGATTCAAGTCTCGTTCAACATCCAACATGTAAGTATTTCTAGCCTAAATGTTATTCTATATATATCTATGATAATATGTTATTTATGGAAGTAAATGCAGACTTCAAGAACTTAGAAAATCTTATTTTCAAGTAGATGGCTTGGGAAGATAAGTGCAACGCGATTATGAAAGCATTGCACAACCTTGTTGGGGGCAATACTACAACAAGCAAATGTCATATGACCTATAGATGACAATTTGGGGAAATGCTAACCTTGAGGTACTAGCTAAATCACAGCCAGGGCAGGAATGCCAAAGTTGCCATCACCTATACGAGGGACAAAGATGCCCTCAAGAAAATGAGGATTGCTTCCACTACGGTGAGGCAGGACATTCCATTCAGAAGTGTTAAAAGAGAAAGGCTGATAAGAGAAAGTGCACAATGATAAAATCACTCGTCGATGAGGCCTCAAATTGTAGGGATATGAAGAATGGTTTAGAGATAGTTGAGAAACCTTCCATAAACAAGACAACAAAGGAAGCCAGTGAGACTCCATGGAAACAAAGGCATATTGGCAACTTAAAAAACTACATCAAATAGTTCTCACACTATCCTTAGGGAGTAGTAGCATACTCCACATCTTCTCTCTAGTCAGGACAATGAACTCTTAGTAGTTAGTTTTCCTTTCAATAAATGTTAAAGTATTTATCGAATAGTAAGAACCAACCATGTTATGTTTAGATAATATCTTAACTTTTATCATGATCAACTACTTTTGAGTTAGTTATGCAACAATGCACTTATTTACATAATCCTACTAAACAAATGGTAGGTGTCTCATCGAGCAAGGGGGAATTCATCAAACAAGTGGGCAAAGCAGCAGGGATTCATCATGAACACCCTCAATAGCTTGGCTGAAGCCATAAGGGGTCAAGTACACAACCAGATGGGGCATGTCCTACCCGTTGAGGCAAACCATAACTCAAGCATGGTTACATATGAGAAGTTCCCCAAACTATATCCCCCAATATTTTCAGAAAAAAACTGATCCTGGGTTGGCAAAAAGCTGAATCAAGGAGATTGAATGAACTTTTTGGGTATTGTCATGCCAAATGACAAGAAAATAGATTTTGACACGTACAGACTGAAGGGTGATGCCCAAAAATGGTAAAACATCATCTAAGAAGTTTGTTTTGTTAAGACTAAAATTATTCCATGGGAAGAGTTTCAGGAAGTTTTTTTGGGGACCTACTTTCCTCTAGATGCTCAACACAAGAAGCAAATGAAATTTCTAGAGTTATGCCAGGGAGGCATGAGTTTAGTGGACTACACCACCAAATTTTGAAGCTTAGAGCGATATTGCCCACATCTCTTTGATGATGACCGAGCAAGGGCAAACAAGTACGTATAGAGACTCAAGGAAGGACTCCACTATCAGGTAATGACTAGCATGCCTTTGACCATCCCCAACATTATAACAACAACAACCTTATTGATTCATTATGATTTCTAGTATGTGGGAGTAGGTGCTCTCGGAGCACCGTAGCATTACTATATATATATATATATATATATATATATATATATATATATATATATAAAGTAGTAGTTGCACAACTACCAACGGGATGATGCTCAACATTATTTTTCTGCCAAAAACACCTTTAGCATCGACAAAAGTCATCCCTAAAGGTGTCAGTGAGACTTTGTGACAAAAGTTGTTGCTAACGATCTTAGCAAGACTTTTAGCAATCTCAGACATTTAGTGGTGACTTTTATCATCGCTAAAGGTGTTTTGGCTGGAAAACATCATCCCACTTTTTTTGTTGCACTTCTAATGATTGCACGACTACCACCTATTATATATGTAAAGAGAAAGAGAAAGAGAGAATTGAACATATTAAGCTCCATTTCTCGTTATGCTCCATAGGTTTTAAGTGTTTATAATAGATGTGTTTATCATGTTTGATTTAGTAGGAATCGACTCTTGGATCATGTTTTTTTGATGAAAAAACAAAATTTTTTGAGCTGAAAAAAACTGGTATCTCCGTAGCCATTGATTTTGGAACACTGGAAAAACTTGTATACAAGGCAAATTCTGACAATTCAAAAGCTGGTTCCCACTAAAAAAACCTATAGACTAAGCTGTTAGACGTGATAAAAAACTTAAAACTATGATTTTTGAAGGGGCTTAACGAGACATAATGAAAAAAGGACTTAAGGAATGCATTACTTATATATAGGGCGTATCATCAAACAGGCAAGTGTAGGAGTGCGTCCAATTCCACACCAAGGCGTTCAACGATGATGGTATGTTTGCCACGGCACTCCTTTCGTGGATTCCTCTGTTGCTGAAACTGAATCGGATCGCCCTCCACACAAGAACAGTTTTCGCCAAAAAGAGATCCAACGTGTAAAATGGCATACCCATCCAGGCATTTCACGATGCTATGTTTGTTTAGCATTGTGGGCTCCGTGGAAACGCACACCCGTCAATGAGTTTATGCGGAAAATCCGGATTTGTAGTGACAAGCGAACGCCCCCTTAAACTTTTTCGTATATATATATATATATATATATATATATATATATATATATATAGAGAGAGAGAGAGAGAGAGAGAGAGAGAGAGAGAGCAAATTGGATGTGAATGTGGGTTGTTTATGTCGTTTTTAATATTGTGAGAAGTTTCGATAAAATTAGTTGCTCTCTCTAATTAGTGGTCGTCTTTACTTTGAATCGATAATTAAAATAACAATAAATTAGTCATTATGTTGGCTACCCCTCTTTCCCCTTCGATTCCAACCGATTTATTCACCTTTTCCAGTTTTTTTTTATCCTGCACTCCGATGACGTCGATGTCTTCATTGGTAGCAGATGGGTGAGATTGTCACAAAGGGTTTTCTTGGGCAGCAAAAACACGAAAACAAAATAAAAGGCCTCACTTGCCCAACCCCTCCCCACAATTCCTCGCTTTCTCTCTCCTCCCATGTCTTCCTCCCTTCTCGAGATCTCCAGATTCTAAGAAAACCCCAATTCGGAAGTTCCATTCATTACTCCACTTCTTCACTCCCTTCTCTTCTTTCGCCCCTTTCTCTATCTGCAATCCCTTCCTTTGTTTTCTCTCTCTAGATTGGGTTTTTTCGTCCTATCTCGAGAATCTCTTCCCTATCAACTTCATTCTAGTTTCTCCCTTCGTGTTTTCGATCTCATGATGAAGGAAACCCATTTTTTCTTTTCCCCATTTTCGATCTCTTGACTGGGTTGCCGCCGGAACTCAGTTTAGGAGAAAAACCCTAATGGTAAAAGTAGGGTTCTTCGTCTCATGATTCTGGCTTTAGGTCTTTTTCGTTGTAGCTATGGAGGGATTCAACGGTGATGGTCTATCTGAAAAAACCCCAAAAGATTTCAAGGAATTCCATGGGGAGTCCTCAGGTCGGTTCTCTGACTCTGACCGTACCCTATCTATCTGTATATAATACTTTGGATTTATCTTTTTAGTCTTTGATGTCGTGCTTTTCCATAGCTCTATCTGGGTTTTAAGTGATCAGTGTTCTTTGTTCCTTCATCTTACCTCCATGAGGTACCGTGCCATGTAGAACATGATATTTATTAATTTCTTCACTTTCGTTTTCGATTCTGTGTTTGGTGACGGTTTTCATATTAATCCAGTTTAATCTTTTTATGCACATTATATTGCTGTTCCTGTCGTGAGTTAGATAATTAATTTTATATTGCTGCATTCCATGGTTATTACATAAGAATTGATACTGTCTTTTCGGATGACAAGAATGCTTACTATCACCAGCTTGGGGTGATAGTGCTAGTGTTGTCTTCAAATTTAGCTGTATGTATCGTAGAAGCTGTGTAATTGCGCTCTTATCATCGGCATCTATGAGAAAGTTCTGTGTAGGCCATTGCTTGGGCATATTTTGGCCACTCAGAAAAATCTGCAAGTGATATATCTTGTACAATGCAGTAGGCTCCTTGATAAAGTAGCTTCTCTGCTTTACTGCAAAACTGTTGCATAGAGCAGTTGATTCACTCTTGGATCTGCCAACTTGCTGATTGTTGTGACCATTGTAAGCCTTTTTATGTATTTTCTTGCAGGTATCAGCATGATATATATTCATATTTATAGTTTTAGATATAGTAATTGTTAAGGTGCAACATAAAACGATATCCTTTTCTTTGTCTTTTTGTGTTTCTTTCATTTTTTCATGCAAGAAAATTTGTAATGAAAATGCAATTGAGGTGGCTGACACATAGAGGATGGGATATATGCTGAATTATATTTGTTGAGTATGTGTTTCACATTATGAAGAGTTGCACTTGCATATGCCTTGAGTCTTCTTACTGCAAATAGAAATTTCTGGCAATAGGAAGGGGCAGTCGTATGTTGTTTCTTTTTATATTATTGTATTGCTGTAGTGTACTGTTTCATCTGCTTAAGAGTGCCACTAGTGAACATGCCATTTTCTTGAAGAAGCTTATGGTGTATTTGATGCATATAAATTATTGTGCATTATTTTCCTAATTTCTGTTTTACTGCAGAAATTTTACTAATTTATAAGTCCACAATTGTGTCTCTTTGCTCACATGCTTCCTTTGCTGATCCTCTTGTTATTTTTTTGAACACTAAGAGGCTTTGTAAAGAGGAGAGCCATTGACCTCTATCTGTTTTCTTATTGTCTTGTTCTTATTTATATTGGTATGTTAAAATGTGCTATTCTGATGAACTGTTTAGGATGTTCTAGGAAGATTCCATACAGAGCACATTTTGATAAATTAGAGTCATCTTAATTTTTTGAACAAGAATATGCATTTTTACTAAGTTCCTTTAAAATTTTGTTTATCACAAGGTTGCCAGACTAGGAAGTGGAAGTGGAAGTGGGAAACGATACGGGAAGCGGAAGCGAGAAGCGATACATTTTAAAATTTATAGGAAGCGGAAAGCACGGAATAAAAAAAAACAATATAAGAATTGAATGGGAATCAAAATGGAACACAAATAAAAATGATTATTCTTAATTTTTTAGTGTAAGAATTAAATTTTTAACAAAATCTAAAAATGATGATTGTCAATTTAAAGAAAGCACATGGAAGTGAGTGAGAAGCGTGAGAGGAAACACATAAAAATATAAAAGGTAGAGTGAGATCTGGTTTATTATAATCAGCAGGGAAAATGGTATCTGCCTCAAGCATTGAGGTGCATGTGTTGGGGTAGGGCATCGAGAAAAGTTCTTGCCTCCCCTAGGGAGGCAAAAAAATTTGACCAGTGGTGGTGGAAGATAATTTTGTGCAGTAACATAACATCCTTCTTTCATTAATAATTTGATTGCACACTCAGGTTTTTGCATATTTCAAATACAAGTTCAAGCTTTAACATTGTTAAATTGCCTTCCTTTCTTACCTCAGTTAAAGCTAAGAGAAATTAAAAACACAACTTGACAAAAGCCTACAAATGAAACTGCTGATGGTAGACTTGCATGTTGGTTAGCTATAATGGTTGTCTTTGGGAAGTTGTTGAAGAGGATGGTGTTGGGTTGGTTAAGACGAGGGCAGCCATTGTTGATAGTAGGTTTACTAGGTGGTTGATGGTGTACAAATTTGGAAAGGGGGGAGAACCTAATGTTTCCCATACTTTCTTGGGGAAATGATTGAGAAGATAATATGGGGAGAAATTGCATGCAAGAAATGGAGGTTGGCACCAAGTGAGAGCTTGTGTAAAGTACAATCCACATCAATTTTGTATTTTGAAGGATAAACCCATGTTTTTGAAAAAATAAACTGTTGTTTGTAGAGGATAACATAGGAATCCAGTCATTAATAAATGGTGGGTTTGCTTTTAGTAGGACCTTTTTGTTTTGCAGTAATTGGTTATGCAATTATACAAAAAGACATATTTTAGACTAATTGGCTATCTACCTAATTCTCAAATTAAACTTTATATTCAAATCATGTGTTCGGGTTTCAGTAGATTCACACATTATCATATATTCAATACATATTGTTATATAGTAATTGATCATCACTTTTGTGTTCTCTTGATTCAGTTCTTAGCATTATTAAACTTTTTCATGAAACATGTACAAAGATCTGTGTTGCAATAGGGAATTCACATACAGAAATTTTCCTTTGCAATGTGGTAAAATCTAACGGAGAGGCCTGAAAGGTGGTGGTGAGAATGCCACTGGTATTATGGATCCACGCTCATACTGCCTAGACCAGGATCTCAAATGACAGGCAGATCTCCGAAAGTATTTTAGGATCAAAGGAAACAACTTGCGTTGATTCTTCCTATTTCTTACATGAAAATTTTGATCTCCTATATGCTGCTATATCAATAGCTGAATGATTGGCCTTGGGGCTGTTATCCATTGGAGTAATATGTGTATATAATTTTCACAACATTTGACGGAATCTTGGGTGTTTTCTTGATGGATATCTGTTGTCATTATGTTCAGTATTTTGAATTGGTTTTTTTCTTTCTTAAAGATAAACTAATCTGTAAGGTTAACATTTGTTCTATGTAATTTTTTGTGTCAACCTATTTTGTCCGTCTCTGCAACAGAAGAATTAGTATATGTGAAGCCATGTACAATAAGAGTGAAGCAAAAGAAGTTTTTTCCCCACTCTCTAACATCTTTTTTTTCCCACAATCTTGCAGAACATGCACAATTTGATGCCTCCCAGTATGCATTTTTTGGTAAAGATTTGAAGGGGGAAGTTGAACTGGGTGGACTAGATGAGGGTGATGATATGCCATTTCTTGGGTTTGATGATGAGTATAGGTTTTCTTCAATTGGAGAGAGAGAAGAGGTGGGATTTTGTATTTGATGTTGAAAGTAAATGTACATTTTTTTAGGTTGCTAAATTTCTGGTGATATGCTGTAAATAGTTGTTTAGCATATTCTTAGTGTAGGCATTTTCTTTTTTTAATGGTAAAGTTTTGTTTTGAGTTGTTATGTTGCTTTTTTTACGGTTATTATAATAATTTTCATTGTTATCTGCAGCCTTCATATTGGCTATCATATTTATGATAGATTGAAGGTAATCATGTTGTTACATCCCTAAATAGCGGTGTAAATATAATAGGTTGGTGCCTGGCTATGATGTTCCTGAGTCTTAACTGCATGCTATGGGCTTCTGCCTGAAACTAATGTTCCGGCATGGTTCTTTCACAAAATCCTTTGGCCCAAGTCAGAGTTAGAGCCCAAAACAGACCTCGTGTGTCTTGATAGTGCCTATTTAACATGACATTGTGAACTTAAAAGTTAGAAGCCATGTATGTTGTACTTTTGTGGGGGAGATACTCCCCTTGCTGCTGTTGCTTGGGGTTTTACTTGATACTTGCGATTGTTTCATGGATAGATGGATGATTAGGATAAGAAAGTGATAATCCAGAAAAGGAGCAATGGACAAAGGACATTGATATAGAGTAGGTAGAATGGGGACAAAATTAAGAGATGAAATGAGCATAAGCAAAGCTTGTCAAAATGTTTTTGAATTCTAGAATCATGAATATTCTTGGTACTCTAATTTGGTACACCTTTAGAAATAGATTATTGTTGATTCAAATGAAATATTCAATCAGCATTCATTTAATCAATCATACACCTAAATCCCTACCATTGAGGCATGCTCTTATCTGCTTGCAGCATAGAGAATCATTTTCCTTTTCTACTTTAGTTTCTCTCTTTACCCGTCAGTTGTGGGCGGATGTATGTGGGCATGCATATAACGTACACACATGCATAAATTATGCACTCAAATGCTCTCTCTCTTGCTTTGCCAAATGTGTCAGTGTTTGGTATACTGTGGCAAAAATTCCATGACATAATTATTAGAACGTTACATAAATTCTTGGGGTGCGGGTTGGATGGGATATTGGAACATTGCATGCTATGGACCAAATTGTTTAAATGTTGAAATTTATCTTAGGAGGAATATGTGCGTGCAGTTTAAGCGACTTAATCATGTCATCCTCTAAAATTCTGTCCAGATCGCTCACATAAAGCAGGTGAGCACAAACTGTAGTAGAATCTGAGTCATCCACTGAGTTTCTTATGTGCGAAAATTTCGTTCTTGGGGATTTCTTGGCAAGGATCCTCCAATCTTTTTCTTTTGAATTGAAATTTACAGAAAAACCAAGAAATCAAATTTCAAGAAACATTGGAAGCATTTGACAGATGTATAAATATTCCCTCAAATGCTCTCTCTCTCTCTTGCTTTGACATAAATGTGTCAAAGTGTTTGGTATACTGTGGCAAAAAGCCCATGATATGATTGGGATGTGGCTTTGATGGAATATTGGAGCATGGCATGCTTTTGACCAAGCTGTTTAGATGTTGAAATTTATCTTACGAGGAATATGCGGGTGCAAGTTTAAGTGACTTAATCATGTCATCCTCTAAAATTCTGTCCAGATCACTCACATAAAACAGGTGAGCAAAAACTGTTGTAGCATCCAGTCACCCACTGAGTTTTTTATGTGAGAAAATTTGGTTCTTGGGAATTTCTTGGCAAGAATCCTCCAATCTTTTTCTTTTGAAATGAAATTTACAGAAAAATAAAGAAATAGAATTACAGGAAACATTGGAGGCATTTTGATATAAAAAAGCTTTTTAGAATATCTTGTTGGGTATATTATATTCATAACATAGGATTTAATTGCTAATGAAGTAATGAAATTTGTGATTCTACTAGATATTTGATTTTACCATGATGTGATGACATTGCTCTCTGTACATGAAGGCATGCTTACACGTACATGCACACACACACTCAAACACACACACGCACAGGCTCTCTCAGTCTCTCTCACACACAGAGAGGCATATGTATTTATGCACTAACAGTAGATGCATTTTTTATAAGATTCAGTTACAAGTGGTACTACATAGCCATTTAGTTATGTGTGAATTCATTCTGTTACATGGAAAGCTGGTACAAGTGTTGTTTCTACAAATGCCTCTTGAATATAATCTCACAGTATGCTTCTGAATTTATGTTATATTTTGTATTTTCTACCTTAGCTATTCTGAAAGTCACATTCTGGTTCTGGTTTTATTTTCTCTTGAGTTGATTCCAGTGTTGTATTCACAGATTGAAGGTTTGGAAGCTTTCTATGAGATTGATGATCTTACTACTACCTTTATGAAGGTTTGTATTCTAATTCAGCAGTCAATTATTGAGAAGCTGTGAACTTGAAATTCATATGTATCTAGAATTTGATATTTGCATGATGTTATTTGTGATTTGTCACACTTTCCTTACATAAAATTATTATTTGAAGTGGCCTCATCATTTTGTAGTGGTTATTTCAAGACCTTTATTGTAGATTAACTTGTGTTTATGTCTGTCTAAACCCTATTTTAAAACTCATTGGTTTTTTTTTACAACAAATTAAATGTGGTATTAAAAAAAAAGCTTCGAGAAATGAAATGTGAGTAATGAGAAGTTACCATGATATGAAAATATAGTTAGTAACTGTTAAAATACTGTACATATACCTGACTGATATACGAATATCAGTCAGGGGTATTTTGGTCATTTTATAAAATGTATTTAGTACAGTCCATTAGGGACTGAAATGTATTTTCGTGTTTCATTTTATTTTTATTTTTTATGTAAAAGTGTAAATATGACTGTTGGGAGGACTACCCCCAATGGTCAGTCAGTGACTGTTGGACTGCCTCCCCTCACTGCAAGTGAGGCTCTATAAATAGAGCCTCACTCTACTCTTGTAAAGCATGCTTTTAAAAAGCATTTGTGTGAGTTTATAAAATCCTCTTTTTTCTTATAGGCTTTGTGCCTTTGTGTTATTGTGAAGTTCATATTTTCTATCTCTTTTATAAGATTGTGATCGGTCCATTAGAGACCACGGTATTGTTGTTCCCTTGTGTAGCCCTTTGTTGGCATTGTATTCTTGCACCCTTGATTCATTACAGTAACACCAAATTACAAGAGATTCTATGTGATCCCAAACTGCTGGTATTCTAACCAACTAAAATCATTAGTACGTTGTGCCTCTTATTGAATATGTAATTAGTTAGTTTGTAATGGCTAGTATCTGTGCCAGCTGATCTTAGAGTCCAGCATCTTTATTTGTCACCATACAGTGGAATAGCATTTCAAGGATCGGCTTCTGTTTTATTGCCCTATATCATGGTCGCAGTGCATAATTCTCCACATATGGTTATCTGCAATACTCATGGCCCAGAAATTTGTGTAATGCATCCCTATTGAAATATTTGGTAAGCTATGACAAGAACAACCAACTCTACCACTAGGAAGCAATTCATACCTGTAGGATACAATTATCATAGATCACTTGTACCAAACATCCTTCCATTCACATTGTTGGGATGATCACTGGTCAGCTAGTTATTTAACTAGTATTTTAACTTGATGTCTAATTGTAAGCATGGAGAGGTACTTATCAAGATGCTAATTAAGAAAATACATTCATGAACTTGGTGCTATGTCACATGGACATGGGTATGGGACGGGGCATGGTCACACTTGGTACAACATGAGTTCTGTAGAACTAGGAAACAGAGACATGAGTGCTTTATTGCTTAGATGATATATATATATATATATAATCATCTTAAGTCCAAATTCTTGAAAAAAATTTATAAATCATTATGATAAAAAATACTAAGGGATAAATCTAAGTCAAAAATTGAAATATATTGTAATCAATGACAAGTTTTAAAAGAAAAAGCACACAAGTAAATATAAGATTCAAGATCATAAAAAGAAATAGATAAAGTGAGGACATGGTGTTGACCATGTTTGACTGTGTCCATCAAGTTTCATGGTGTGTCCTGTGTCATTCCTGTGTCATGTTGACACAAGTTATACATGGTAAGTGAAATGTCCATGACATGAATGCAAATCCAAATATGTTGAATGTATTGCATATATTGATGTTTCTTTGGCCCCTAGTTGTTCTTGAAAGTGGATCTGAATTGCCAGAATGTGTGCTATTAATCTCAATGATCTTACTCAGGTAACTGATTAACAAGTATTACTTTAGGCTTATAGAGTTTCTCATGGTCCCGTCTTGTATATGCTTTCATGCTTTGATGGAATTGAATTTTATTTTCTATTTTTTCCTGTAAAAATGTATTTGTATTTTGAAATTTTACTCGTCACATGTCCTGCTTCTTTTCTTAACCTGATAAATTCACCTCACAGCTAAACAAAGGTGATGGGCAGCAAAGGAGCTTAGAAGGCATTGGAGATCGTGGATTTTTGTCCAGAGAAAGTGAGTGATAGTGTTGCCTTTTTTCCCTGCTGTCTGATTTGGGTGAAGTCAAGTTTGCACCAAGTGTTTATTACATCCAAACTCTCTCCTCTCTCTCTCTCTCTTGAGATACACAATGATTTCTGGTAATTAAGTAATCCTTTGCTTTCATTCTTCCTAGGATCAGCAAGTAGCATGGTGATCATCTATGTCACAGGGACTAGGCCAACTAGGTGCCACACCCACGCCGACGCGACGCGACGTGGGTGCGGCACCCAGTGCAGTCAACCTGACCCTGGGTGCGGTCAACGCGCCCAGGATCATTTATGTCCAACTTTTGGACTTTATATATATATATATATATATATATATATATTATATTTTATATTTTTGCCGCACCCCCTCACCCCCGCACCCAGGTTTTTTGAAAGTGCCCCGCACCCGCACCCGCACCCGCACCCGCACCCATGTGACATAGGTGATCATCATTTTAGATGGTTTAAGGATTACACTAATCTGGTGGCTTAACATGTCTGATCATGCATACAAATACCAGGAACTCACAAACTGTGGGTGCATCTTTTCTTTTTTTCAGAATGCTAGTTTGATTACAATATCTGGATTATATGAAGTTTATTTATGGAAACACTGCTCTGGATTATTGTCGCCAAGGTGCTTGTTCTCCATGTGGGGACTTTAAACAATATGTCATGTAGGTGTTCCACACTTTTAAACTTAGACAACCGTGTACTTGAAATGAGTTCTTGCCTATTTTGTACAAACTTGATACAGAAGTGCCAGTTTTTTATTTAATTGGTTGGTTGAAGGTGGAGGATCGTAATTTGTCCTGGGGCCTGGTGTTGCCTGACATTTGTCTGGCTCAATTCAATTCTTTATTTCAATAATTTTCATATCTGCGATCTATTTCCACCAAGTTTCTGAACAATAAGGCAGCTCACTCAAGATAACTTATGTCCCAGGTGGAGCTATGGTTTTCTTCTTATGCATAAACTACAGTTTTGTGCTTCTGGTTTGGTTGATAGTTGATATTTGAAGAGAGTATGAGGATCCTTTCAGTAGTACTCGGTACTGCTTATGACATTAAAAAACCAAAAGGGGTAGCACCATTTTCATAGATGCATGCTTATCATGGGCCTTGGGCTGCAAATGAGCCGAGCTGCTTGCAAGTGGCATGGGTTAGCTGGTCTAAAGGCTTGCTAGCACATGGAAACTGGGCCTGTTGGCTGATCTCATGCATTTTTTTGGTTAATGATCATTATCAAGATTTCAGACATGAAAAAATGATTCAAATCTCTTTTCCCTCCCCTTGAAGGAAATACAATTTATTAATTGATCTCATTGATCGTTTTGTGGTGTTTGTTGTGGTCAGTTCACCTAGATGTCCAGGGTTCTACGTTAATGGAGAACATACTTATTTCAAAACCATTTTCTACTATGTTCATAAATGGCCACTCTCTATTTATCTATGCAGTCAAAGGCGTCGACTAGGCACCTAGTCGGGGTAGTCAAAGGAAAAGCTAGGTATCGGCCGGATTCCTAGTTTTCCCCATTCAGGGGTACCAATTTTCCTCCCTAGGCGCCTAGTCGGTCCTTGCCTAGGCGGGAAAATCAGTACCCTGAAACTTGTTATATGCATTTTTTTTAATTAATTTGTTAAGTGTGTTTGTTTATGTAGATGTGACATTGAATTGTTATGTATGTAGTTGTGTCTTAATTTTTGGTCAGATTTTGTAATATAACAGGTTTACTATGCAGCTATGCTTCACGATGGTGGTATTTTGTACTTTGTGCATTTGTTGATTAATTTTATGTTGGATACATCTTTGCTGTTAGTCTTAATAATATTTGGGCAGGTTTTGTGATAGAACATGTTTACTATGCTTGACGATAACAATATCTTATGCTTCGTGCATTTGTTGTTGATTAATTTTATGTTGGATACATGTTTGTTGTTAGTTTTAGCACTTTATTTTAAGAATTTAGATTATTTTTAAATTATTTGGATTTGGCATTTGTTGATAGTTGTTTGCTTTGCTTATTCAATTGTTTTTAATATTTGGGCAGGTTTTGTAATGTGTTCTACATGTTTTTTTTTTGTCTATTGCTTATTGTTGATTGATTTTATGTTGCATATATGTTATTAACTTTAGCAGTTCATTTGCAGATTTTTTATATTTTTATATTTTCTTAATTAAGGTACCGACTAATCTGTCTAGTCCCGCCTAGTCTCTTACTAGGCTTTTTAGGGGTCCACCAACTAGGCACCACCTAGCGCTTTTGACTACATATATATTTATTTATATATGCATTTGTTGTTCCTTTTTATCTAAGTATCAAGTGCAATAGCATCTTTTGCTTCCTGTAACCATTCTTGGTTGCTAGGGTTTTATTTCATGCCTTTTCCTCCTTTGTTGCAATGTGCTTTCTCTATTTCAAAGTTCTAATTTGTCTCAACGACAACTTCCAATGAAGTAAAGGCACAATCCTGTAGATTATTCTTCATTTTTTCAATAGTTGCTGTATGTTAATTAATCTGATACGTAGGTACACTGCGAAACTGCGTAACTTTTTCTAATGAGTATATCAACTCCTAGTTGTGATTCAGGATCCTTTGCTGCAAATCTCCATCTGTCCTGTCATAGCTTTTAAGGAGCTCTTTCCTTTGAATGAATATGCTTCTTTTGCAGCCTTGCGACAATGTAGAAGCTCGTCGTTCACAAGCTTCTACATCTTCTCTATGAGAAATATATTCGAGCTTTGCTTGTCTAATGACATGTTTGATAGCTTCATTTTCTGGAAACTCTAATGCTGGTGGACGTCCTTGTTATCTTATTATCATCTTTTAACCTACATTTTTGCTCCATCAGTTGTTTAATGACTGTTTGGTGCTTTATTTGAGCTGTCATGTTGAAGGATTGGTAATAAAACTAGATTAACATGTTCAATTTTATGCAAGATCTCACCTGTTCTAGAGCGTCTGAACTGACTGACTGGTCTAAGCTTCTTACCAGTCATGAAATGATTCGTTATCTGATTGTTGAACTGTTGAATCTAAAGCTGAAGTCAGATTTGAAATAAATTGCTACTGCCATGGGTCAGATCACACATGCATTTTTGCTGTGGGAATCTATATTCCTACATGATAGAAGCAGCATATCAATGCACATTCTAAGATGCTTGCAGTTGTTTAAGCATAGTTAACATGGTAGTCCCATCTCATTGTGAATCAGTGACACATCATTCAAGGCTCTTGATGTACTGAGATAAACAAGTTCCAGTGCTTGCCCTTTTCATGCCTATTGTTCTGTTTATACTGAATGGTTCTTTTTTCAGGTTCATCTGCAACTGATTGGACACAGGAGCCAGACATTTCAACTTGGTTAGATCATCATGTTTTGGATGCTGATAGCACACATACAGGGAAGCGATGGTGGTCCCAGCCCCACCCATCCTCTTCTCAACTTACTGAATCCAAAAAACATTTGTACAGAACATCGTCTTACCCTGAACAGGCACAACATCATCCTCTTTCAGAACCCATCCTTGTTCACAAATCGTCGTTCAGTTCATACCCTCCACCTGGAGTTCGAGTCCATGCTTCACCTAATCAGTCACGGCTTTCTAACATGGCATCTCTTTCTCTGCCCCCCCCCAGTCCATTTTCAGGACCAAATTTCTCGCCTTTCCCTGGTCCTCTTCATTTGGCTGGGGGACTTCCTCATGGATTGCCTTATGGCAATGGCACACCTCAATTTATGCCTCCTGGTCTTCCAATCAATAATAGAACTCAACAAAACCATTGGATGAACCAGGGTAGCATCTTCTCAGAAAATCACACACCACTTATGCCTGGCATGGCACATCAGCAGCTGCCACCTAATGGGTTGATGTCACCGCAGTTGTTGCAGCAGCAGCAAATAATGCACTCAATTCAACAATCAATGACACATTATCCTGCACTTCAGCAGCAACTATTTAATGCACATTTGTCTCCTGCCCCACATATAATGAGTAAATATGAAGCTATGCTTGGGATGTCAGATATGAGAGAACAAAGGCATAAACCATCGCAACGAGGACGACAACAAACCAACAGTTTGCGCTATTCACATCCAAGCTCTGATACAAGCAGCCAACGGAGTGAAAGTGGATGCCCACAGTTTCGTTCAAAGTACATGTCAGCTGAGGAGATTGAGAGTATTCTCAAAATGCAGCATGCTGCTACTCACAGCAATGATCCTTATGTCGATGATTACTACCATCAAGCATGCCTGGCTAAGAAATCTGTTGGGCCAAGACTCAAACACCATTTCTGCCCTTCCTATTTGAGGGATATGCCTCGTGCTCGTGCAGCTTCAGAACCACATGCCTACCTTCAGCTTGATGCTCTTGGACGTGTCCCATTTTCCTCTATACGTAGGCCCCACCCTTTGCTTGAAGTGGATCAACCTTCATCTTCAAGTGATGGCACCTTTGATCAGAAGCCTACAGAGAAACCTCTTGAGCAAGAGCCTATGCTTGCAGCGAGGATCATGATTGAAGATGGCTTGTGTCTCCTGTTTGATGTTGATGACATTGATCGGCTTCTACAGCTCGGTCAGCCACAAGATGGTGGTACCCACCTTCGGCGGAGGCGGCAGGTTCTCTTAGAGTGGTTTGCTGCCTCATTACAGCTGGTTGACCCACTTGGTGCTGGTAAAGGCAGCCATCCGGTTGGTTTGGCACCAAAGGATGATCTAGTGTTCTTGCGCTTGGTCTCTCTTCCAAAGGGCCGGAAGCTTCTTGCTAGGTATCTCCAGCTTCTTATCCCTGGTGGGGAGCTCATGCGGATTGTCTCAATGGCTATATTCCGTCACTTGAGGTTTCTGTTTGGTGGCCTGCCATCAGATCCGAGTGCTGCAGAAACCACCATTGCACTTGCTAGGACTGTTTCTACATGTGTGTGCAGCATGGATCTCAGTGCATTGAGTGCTTGCCTTGCTGCAGTTGCCTGTTCCTCAGAACAACCACCCCTACGACCACTAGGAAGTTCTGCTGGTGACGGTGCTACGGTGATCTTGAGATCTGTTCTTGAGAGAGCAACAGATCTCCTTACAGACCCTCTTGTTGCTGCCACTTACAGCATGTCCAACCGTGCACTCTGGCAGGCCTCATTCAATGCTTTCTTTGAGTTGCTCACCAAGTACTGCCTGATCAAGTACGACAGCATCATACATTCTTTGATCATCCAGGCTGCCAGTGTACCAATAATTGGCTCTGAAGCAGCAAGAGCAATAAGCAGGGAGATGCCAGTTGAATTGCTGAGAGCCAGCCTTCCCCACACAAATGACCATCAGCGCAAGTTGTTGTTGGATTTTGCACAGAGATCCATGCCAGTTGCTGGTTTCAATGCACATGGGAGTGGTGGTGGTGGCGGTGGGCACATGAACTCAGAATCTGTACCAGGCTGAGATCTTGTTTGCTTGGACATCACTTTGCAGGATGCAACTTTACCTGTATCCCATAAGCGTAATTGTCCATGTGTAGTCAAATCTAAACAGCATGGACAGCTGCTCCTGATGCATGGAGCAAGGAAATGAAGGTATAACTTATCCCGGGGATTTGTTTCCTTTGCCTTATTTTTAGTTAATTTAGAACTTATAGTACTACATTTGTAATATCTTCCTGTTACAACGAGCGAACAAGGACTTCTAGGAGGCTGGTTGTCTTTGCAAAATCTTCTCTCTGAGAGCTGTATTTTGGTGGTCTGAATTTGGAACTTCAGACGGTGAAAATACGAACAGCAGGATGTACAGGGGTTCAGGGGCGGTGACCATTTGATTGCCCTTTACTATGTTTTTCTTTTTCATTTCTTTGGGAGAAAAGAAGTTTTACAAATAGATTGAGTTCTTAAATCATCTCTAGGTTTTCAAAGGGTGACACGTATTGGAGCAGAACCAGGCCACCTTGTATTTGTGTGGGAGGGAGTCGGCTGCATTTGAACATGCTGTACTACTAGACATTAGAAATGTTAAATTTTCTTTTCCTTCCTCATTTTGCTGATACTTCTAATAGACAGCCCAGCATCATGCATGTGTCCATCAGGTGAAGATCAGTGTCGTTGATCGCACTAAGAACCACTATCCAGAATTTATCGTCTGTCCATTATTGTCTGCAATATATGTTTATTATTGTGCCTCTGATGGAATCAGTTGAGAAACACAGCTCAATTTAATGTGCTGGGCTTTCCAGATTTTTGTCCACTTTCTTTTTCCTCCCGTGCTGGAGTTGATAAATTCAGCCCACTTTAATGTGCTGGAATCTGGTGGTGTCTGCTTTCCATGTTTTTTCCCCTTTTTTCCCTCCCCATATATACCTCCTTCATGCACAAACATGATGTGCATCTGCATGGCTTCCAAAGTGTTGGTGAATTCCAAAGTTACTGGTTGTATGTGCTGGGTATGCTGAGAAAACAGTGAATTTTAGCAGATTCTTGCATTTAAATTTGCTATTCGCTGGATGTTTTGTTATTTTTGTTTTTTAGTCTGCTTCTATTGCAGGATCTGATGTTTGGCTGGTACATGCTAATAGATGAAGCTCGTTTTGAGCTTTTCTCTTGCTTTTTTTGGATTGTTGGGCACATTAGGCTCTTGCTAAGACAAATTAACTATTGGATTTGACAATGTTCTGTTCATCCCCTTCCTCTTGTGAAATCTACATTACTTAATATAAAACCATAGATACGAAGTAGTACTCCTTCCCATTTGGAGTTTTATCATTATCTTCATCATACCTCTTGGGTAAGAAATCCTCTTAAGTACTTTTTTTGATTCATATACTTCATTCTGGCATTTAGGTTTTGAACCATGTCTTATAAAGATTCTATATTCTTGTTCGACACTGAAGATGTGGTCTGGACTGGGTGAACCAACTTGGGTTTGTGGATTCTCTTCTCTCAGTTAAACCCTTGAGACTCACCTCATTAGCTGTAGCCCCTCTCATATTAGGATTTTTGGGCTCTCCTATTCCTTTTGTCGATTCGTTCCTGCTCTAGCTCCAATCTCTTTTGGATTTTTTTTTTTATTTCTTCTATGCTCTGTCTGACTTGTGCTAACACATTCCTGTCTTTGGAGCAATCTTTGAAATGCGAGGTTTTAGGAGTTCGTCTTATGGTAGACTCGTCTTGCTAAAGTGTGGATTTGAGATTTTTGGGTTTTAGATTTAGTATTCATTATACTCCAAACCAAACATGCTCAAATAAAGTAACAAGAGATTTTGAAAAATGATCCGATACCCTAGTGCTCCCAAAAAAGTGTATCTACGGATCTATGAGGTTTTTTCAGGTGATGTGGATTAGGATTCTCTTTCGGATTCATATGGATTATCTGGTACTACCGTTGATATATCTAAGAATTATGTCAGACGATAGATCCTGTCACTGACTAACCTGGCTGGCCGACATAGCTGGTCTCTTATCTGGTGGGAGAGCCGGGCTTTATAACAGACAATAAACTCTTTTAGACCTCTGAGAGACAGATCATGTGGGGGCGGGGGTTCGGAGTTCTGCCGTGGGTGCAGACCATGGAGGAAAGTAGAAGACGACAATGTGGAAGGTTATTCGCTGTTCTGGATGACAACCTACGATTATCCACTATGTTGGATGACTGAAACGGTTTGGCATTGCCGTTGTTGGGTTTTAGACCTTGTGGAGGTCTAAAGCCAACATTTTGCTAGGTTCGGGGCCTTTAATGGTCTAATCAGTCTACTGTTGTTGTAGACAACGGAGACTAGGAACAAACAGCATTCTTGGTGGTGTTGTTCGACGCCGGATGGCAGAGCTAATGGTCGTCCATTGGGTTGGATGGCTGGCTCGGTCTGGCACTGTGGTTACCGAGTTTTAGATCTCCACACCTTGTGGAGGTCTAAAGCCAAAGCTTTTCAGGTTCCGCAGGTGTTACAAAATATGGTGAGAAGTATCAGACAACATAGTGGTCTATTGTTTGGACAGCTAACAGGGAGGTCAGATCGGACGACAGAGTGGTCGATTGTCCGATATATTGCACAACAACGACTGGCCCTATGAGTTAGGGGATTTTAGATGCTTCGATGGTCTGCAGAGGTCGCAGGCGACAGATGCGAAGACCAGACGACAGAGTGGTTCATCGTCTGGTACTTGTTTGGGTAGTAGACGACATGCTTTGTCTATTAGGCAAGAAGTTGAGAAAGGATGACATACCTTGTATGGGTCAAAGATAGACTGGACGACAAAGAGAGGGTTGGATGACAAGTCTTTGTTCCGGATGGAAATGAAAGAGATGGTTTGTTATCTGACCTAAAAAAATTGCAGGAGAACAGGGTCTTAATTTGGGTTTTCTTTAACCCAAAATCCGTATATAATATAGTTCTAACTACAGAAACTGATAAAGAATGTGTGTCCCACCATGATCACCAAAAATTGTTGATAAAAATTTTATAGGACAGATGTTTGACTTACCTGAATTATGTAAAATCCTCTTTAAAAACCTTTTAGAAGATACGAGGGGCGCTCGTTTTAAGCCAAGACTTACCTTTTTTAAGAAAAAGGTAAAGCTAAGGTGGGTTTTTCGATCTTTGTAGCTCGAAGCACACCGTTGTGAATTCAGGTATGTAAAGAGATGAAACGTGTATGCATATTGTATAAAATCAAAAGAAATAGGCAGATTGATATGAAAAATACATTTTTTTGGACCGCAAACCAAGTTTGTTGTTTGGTGTGGGACTGCAAACTGGGTTTATTGTCCAGGATGGAACCACATACCAAGTTTGTCGTCTCATTTGAAATTGGGTCTTTTGGAGGGATTTTCTTCCTCCAAGCATAGGGCTTGTCATCCTTGAGGATTTTTTGAAATTTTTGAGTGGCTACGCATAAATAATATATATATTTTTTTGAGCTTTGTAATTAGTTTTGGTGATGAATTATTCTAAACCTTGATCTTTCTCCTTCCCTACTTTGTAAACCCTTTTTCTTGGTAGTTTGGTAGTGTAGCATAGCTCGTAGACCGTAGTTTGATAGACCTTCGTGAATCAGACATCGGATTTGCATCAAGTGGTATTAGATCCAGGTTCGCATTTCAAGGATCTACAATGTCTAAGGCTTTGAAAAGTGAATTTGTCGAGGCTATTGAGGTGCATGTTGGTCGACTGTAGCATGCACAAGATGAATATAAAAGTGTGGCTGAAGCTCGAAACTTTGACACAAGACATGGCATCAAACGAGAGGATAATGGCAATGCTTATGATGCAGTTTGGATCGCATATAGATCAACAGACAAGCAATCCCGACCAAAATCTTGTGAAACACACGGCAGCAATGGCGATCGGTCCGAATCCTGTTGTGAAACCTCATAACATAGACCCGATGATGGTCGAGGGATCATCGATGGGAACAAACACCACCCCTGTTCTGATCAGAGCGAACCCCAACTTGAGCTGGATAGTGGCCAACCGGAACGAGTCATCGTCAGATTCAACTCTCACCCATGAAACTCAAAAAATGAGTAAGGTAGCTGCTACCACTGGAGAATGTGGCCAGAGTAGCAGGGAGTTCCGCGGCTCTTACCTTGGCTGGATGGATGCCAACATGGTCATCGATCAACCTTTAATCGATTTAGGTGGTCTGAACCCAAATTATTTGGGTTTGGGCCCATTTCAAACTCAAAATGGACCGAATTTGGCCTACTTTGGCCTCAACTTTATTCCAAGTCCTTGGGGTGGGATCCCCAACCCTTATTTTAGTTTCAATTTATCTAACTTGTCCCAGACTGGACCTTATTGGACTCGAACGAAGCGCCTGTTTGCATTTGAACCGGGTCAAGGCTAGAGCCAAAATCATTTTGGTTATGGATTGGATCTAAACCAGGCCTTATATCCTCTAAACTCTATCCATAACCCCTTCCCAATCAAATCTGGTCCCAACAAATCAAGTGAACATAGTTCTGGTCATGATCCAACCAGATTTTAACCAAACCCACAACCCGAACCACATGGAGACAAATCCAAATTCTAACCCCAACCTAACCTAGATCTAGAACAAACCCCATGAATACCCAATCCAGCTCCAACCCAATTCAATATAGCCCCATCCCCCATTAAATTCAATACCCAGGCCACTCCATCATGACCCAAACCTAGATTTTGGATCTGGAAGAACCCAAGGTCCACTTGGTCACTCACTTGCATAAGCCACGTAGCATAAAGTTTAGCCTGGGCAGTATGTGTGTGCACAACAGCTAGCAGATCAATGTGATCAAAGGGATGCTAGAGTTCTTGCAAACTAATTCATAAAGATGATGTTATTAATATTCATGGAGGGATGATGTTTTACAACCTAATGCTTTGTCATGCTGACCCAATTTTCTTTCGTTCGGCGTAGCTGAACTCTTCCCAACCCGAAGAGAATGATGCAGGGGCAGGTCTATCCGCAAAGAAGGCAAGAAAAAACTAGAGTACTAGGTTCGGGATTTGATTTGGATACAAATAGGCTCATTAATTTATTTATTGTATTGTATTTAGATTTATTTGGATTTTGGGTTTACCTGAAATCCATCATAGGATTAGGATTTATCTTTTTTCCATATAAAATACTTTATTTGGGAGCTTTGTAATTAGTTTTGATTAAGAATTATTCTAAACTTTAATCTTTCTCCTTCTTGCCTACTTTCTAAATCAGTGTTGTGAGAGGCGTAGGCCTCAGAGGAGAGGCGCACACTCAAGGTACTGAGGCGTTGCTGTGATGCGCAAATTGCCCCTCATCAACCACCGACCACCGGAGTTGCTGTGCTGCAGCTGCTGCTCAGTCTTCTCCGACCACCGGACGACCGGCATATCCCTCGCTTCCGTACCAGCTGGGCGTGTGGTCCTTCTCCTACTGCCTCCCCTCCCACCGCTTCACTTCCATACCAGTTGTGAGAGGCGTACGCCTCAGTACCTAAGGCGTACGCCTCAGAGGCGAAGCGCAGGCTCAACGCCTCGCTTCGCCTCATCGCATTTAACAACCTTGTTCTAAACCCTTTTTCCCTGGTAGTTTGGTAGTGTAACGTAGCTCATGTATAGATCGTAGTTTGATAGACCTTCGTGAATCCGACATGGGATTTACATCAAGTTTGGTTTTTCATGGATCCATTTGATAAAAGCCAAAAAACTAAACCTTGGGGGCTTGTTCAACGTGGCCTACTCAACTAATTTGATGCGTTATGATTGAGTCCGGTAAGTGGTAATTTTTTTTCCCGTCTTCAACACAGTTTTCGATGTATCAAAATAACCAAATTTAATTAACGGTTCATAAAGTACTGTAATTATTTTAAGAAAGAACCTATACAAGAGTGATCACATGGACACGCCTTATGTTTGAGCATCCAATGACTTGGCTTCAGGCCTCCAGTATTCATAGCCCTTCATCTTTGAGATGTAAGTCAGATAAAAAAACAAGGGTCACAAATGTGTCCTTTCTCTGAAAAATTGTATGCAAATCATCAAACAGTTTTCAATTATTTGTCCTGTCATTCCTTCCATACAAACAATGTTGTTCTTTGGGCCAACCATGGCCATGAACACGTGGACCAATCACATGCTACTGGGACCGGTTATGCTGCTGAATGCCAGGAACTAAACAACTCATGGACCCCACCACAAGCGTGTGACATACTGTAGGCCCCCACATGGCAGTCAATGCATATCAAGTTCAAGTTCCACACCAACATGGAATTCTTTTACCTCTTTCTCATTGGCTTAGGAATTCATTTTATTCTTCATCCTCTAGTGGACAGACCTACCTGCCTCACTCGGTTGTCGTCATATGCCATTTTATCATCATCTGGGTTGGTCAATCTCAGTGGATGGGGAATTCGGGAAAGTTCACCTAGGCGACAAAATGTGGCCCCCACATCGTAGATATGCCAAAATAAGGGAGAGGATATCAGGTCCAATTAATTTGCCTTGGGGTAACAAAACAAAGCTTCATGTTGATTGAATGGGGCCATCCTACACACCCCGATGCAAATTTGCAACTTTTCTTGCTCTTATTCCAAACAGTCCAAGGGATAAAAATGAGAAGAATTTGTATTCTCTCTCTCACAAATATCGACGACATTTTGAATTTATCACGAAAAAATCACAATAACATTTTCATGGATAACATTCTTACTTAAACATGACACATTGAACATGTCTGCATTTTAGTAAAATTTTCTAAATAAAAAAAACTTGGTTTTTTTTCATATTTTATTCACTAGAGAGCTTACATTAATTAGATTAGGTATGTTTCATGATCCGACGCATTCTTTAGGGAGGTAAAAACTAATCGACTCATATCATACTTAAACCAACTATACGGTTTTAATCTTATCTCTGTCCAGCAACTTTTTTTTGAGAGAGAGGTTTTTTCTTTATATTGTTAAGTTACATCATTTGAACTACTTTTCAATCTTATCTCCTTGGATTGATTTAGAGGAGGTTGCCAATCGATTTGGAAAGTTGTTTACATTGGATTCATAACAGAATTTGTTTTCTCTTGGGCTCTTGACAAATGAGAAAAAGGTTGATTTTAAGAGGGATTCTCTCCATCTCAACTAGACTCACGGCAGGGCTTCTATCTTGAGGCTCGACTTTAGTGGGGACCACATTTTCTCAACACACCCCGACATGTTCAATGGCCTGGGCAGCACATGGAGCTTGGACCTAAGCATAGCAAGCCGATAAGAACTGAGTGGTTTAGTCATGATGTCCGCCAGTTGATCAGTGGTGGATATGTATTTGATCTCAAGTTCCCATTTTGCAACATGATCGCGAAACAAAGTGAAGATCATCCCTATGTGGTTAGAGCGATTATGAAACATCGGATTTGTGGCCATGTAGGTGGCATTGATGTTGTCACACCAAAGGACAGGTGCTGCCATAGGTGTGAGTTTGAGTTCGGCAAGAAGTTGGCTTAGCCATAATAATTCTGAGGAAGTAGATGCCAACGCGCAATATTCAGCCTCAGTGCTGGACTGAGAAGCAATAGATTGCTTCCGAGCGCTCCAAGAAATAAGTGAGTTACTGAGAAAAATTGCGTAGCCCCCAGTTAATCTTCTATCATCTAAACATCCTACTCAGTCTGCTTCAGAATAGGCAGATAGGTGGAGTTGAGATCCGTGAGAGAATGATAGCCCATAATTGAGAGTAGATTTAACATAGTGAGGGATGCGTTTAACAACACTCCAATAAACTGTGGTGGGAGCATGCATGAACTGACAAACTTTATTAACAACAAAACGAGATTAGGGCGAGTGAGAGAGAGGTATTGAAGTGCACCAACAATTTGTCTATATGATGTCAGGTCTGGATATGGATCACCATCATTGAGAGACAACTTGCAATTAGGGTCAAGAGGAGTAGAAATGGGTTTGGCACCATCTATGTCTGACAGATAGAGGAGATCAATGACATACTTCAACTGAGAAAGAACAATGCTACCTTGAACAAGTATAGCTTCAATGACTAAAAATAATGTAAGGAGCCCAAATCTTTTAATGCAAACTCCTTGTTCAACACTGAGATGAGGTTAGTAACAAACGATGTAGAGTTACTAGTAATTAGGATATCATCCACATAGATAAGAATGTATACAAGAATAGAGTCATGATGATACATAAACTGAGATGTATCTGCACAAGAGCCAACAAAACCAAGTTCTCGAAGAAAAATGCTTAGATGATGGAACCAGGCTTGCTGAGCTTGCTTGAGACCTTAAAGTTCCTTGTGTAACTTGCATACATGATTTGAATAACAAGGATATGAAAAACCTAGAGCTTGAACCATATAGATCTCCTCTGTCAGGCACCCATGGAGAAAAGCATTATGGACATCAAGTTGATGAATGTCCCAACCAAATTGAATGACAATGACAATGATCACACATATGCTAGTGGGCTTGACTACAGGGCTAAATGTCTCAAAATAATCAACCCCTGCTTCTTGTGTATATCCTTTGGCGATCAAGCGAGCCTTGTACCTTTCAAGAGAGCCATTTGTGCAGTGCTTGATTTTAAATATCCACTTGCACCCAACAACATTATGACTAGGAGATGGAGTCTTTAGAGTCCATGTCCCATTTTGTATTAGAGCATTGAATTCTTAGAGTATAGCTTGATGCCAGTGTGAGTTCTTGTGAGCTTGCGAAAAATAAGTGGGTTCACGATTACGATGAAGCTCAATAAGGAAAGTAGAAGATATGGGATATTTGGTAACACAAAAGGCTTTCGGTTTAAGGGAGCCAGTTTGGGACTGAGAAACCATGTGGTGAGTTTGAGGTAGTGGAGGAATAGACTCAGATTCTTGGGAATTAGACTTAAAACTCACAACAGAGGAAGGGGTAGGGGTTGGCAGTGTTGGAGAAGTGGGATAGGGAGACTCGGCTGAAGGAGGTGCGTCCACTGAGGCTTGCATGGATCAAGTAGATTGATTGGGAAAGGGCTGAGTAACCGGATGTTGCAGCATACTAGGAAGAGAAACAATGAGAAGAAAGACAATTGTAGGAATGCTAAGGGGCGAAGGTGACAAGTTGAGTGAGTTGGCTAGCATAGATGTTTCTTTAAACGAGAAGAATGATTCATCAAAAATCACATTCTTAGCAATCAAGGTCTTACCATTACGCTGATCTAGACACATATAACCTTTATGTTGGTTCTGATAACCAAGAAAGACACATCAAGTGCTACAAAAATCGAGTTTATGTTGGTTATAAGGGCGTAAGCACGGGTAAGAAGCACACCCAAAAACTTTGGGAAATGTGTACTCTAGGTCACAGTTAAAAAGTAGAAAATAAGGTGATTTCATATTTGTGATAGGCAAGGGATGTCAATTTATCAAATATGTGGCTGAAATGAACGCCTAGTCTCAAAATTGCAGAGAAACTCCAGATTGAGCAAGAAGGGTTAATCCACTTTCCACAATATGCTTGTGTTTGCATTCAACAAAACCATTTTGCTCATGTGTGTGAGAACATGAAATACAATGGTCAATACCGCATGACTATAACTATGCAGACACTAAGCGATATTCACCACCCTAGTCACTTTGAAGCGACTTGATGGATCAACCAAAAAGATTCTCAAGAAGAGTTTTGAAAACTTGAAAAACATCTAGCACATCAAAATTTTTTATTACACATAAATCCACGTAAATATGGAATACACATCAATAAAGTGCACATAATACCTAAAACTTCTAGAAGAAGTAATTGGGGTAGGTCCCCACACATTTGAGAAAATTAAATCAAGAGGTCTAGACATTTTATGAGAAGAAGACTAAAATGGCAAAGTATGACTTTTGCCTTCTTGACACGCTTCACAAACACTACTTCTAGAACCATCACTAAAAGGAAGACCAAACTTCTCATACTACTCGCATGGCTGGATGACCCATGTGCTTATGCCACTTATCTATGGTGGTGCATTCTCTAACATTCACCTTCTTTATTGCTCATATTCGACTGCAAAAATTTGATTTTGTAAAGTCCATTGTTACTTGTTCCCTGAGCCACTAGCATTCTCGTCCTGCGATCCTTTACATAGCAAAAATCAAGGTGAAATTCAAAGTAGACATCATTATCCTTGAAAAAATGATGAACTGATAAGAGATTCTTCATAATGTTTAGAACATGTAGAACATCATGTATCACAAAGTTGGATTTGCCAAAATTAACAAAAGAACTTCCAATATGATGAATATCCAAACCTATAACATTACCCACGCAAACCGAATCACTACCTTGATAGTATGACTAAATGGACAAGTTATTAAGATTGGTCGTAACATGGTGCGAAGCTCCAGAATCTGGCTCTATCATCAAAGATCTGAGATGGGGTAGTGTGATAAACTTATGCTGCCATAGGTTCCTTTTGGAATCGATAAGAGCGACATTGAAGGGCATTGTGGCCAGCTTTACCACAAGTATGGCATGTCAAGGGAGAAGGTGGCAGCTGATTATTTGACTGTTGTTGTTGATTTTTGTTATTGCAATTGTTACGACCATTGTGACCTCCTTCGTGGCCGCAACATCGATTGTTATTGTCATTGTTTTGCATTTTCACAATTAAAATGATTCCCATCTTTGTTATTTTGGCAATAAGTGACATTGACCGTGAGAATGGATGTTGTGGGCTCACTTTGATCAGATTCAATAACTTGAGCCTCATGAATAAGTTAAAGACTCAATAGGTCATTTATGAAAATTGGCTCAGCTCAAGTATTTAGAGAGATGCGAAAAGCACCATTTTCATTTGCTGGCAATGTGGCAAGCATATACATAACAAGATCATCTTCAGAAACTGTCTTTTATGTCATGGTAAGTTGGTGAGCTAAAGTTTTGACTTTATGAAAATAGATCGATATTGAATCAATTCCTTTCTTTATCGATTGAATTTGAAGACTCAGTTGTTGAACTCAGGATCGAGAAAACACTGAATGCATACATTTAAGAGTTGTCCATAACTCTTGTGATGATCCAACAACAATGACTTGGTTGTGCACCATTTCAGATAAAGACGTCAAGAGCCAATTGAGGAGCAGTTGGTCTTGACACACCCACTAGTGATATGTCGGATTTAGAAGTTGTTTATTTCTAGATTTGGATGAGATAAACTGAGGCGGGCAAGGTGTTGATCCATCAACAAACCCCAACATATTCAAGTTCCATAGGAGTGGAGTGAGTTGAGACTCCCACAATAAATAATTCTCTAATAATAGTTTCATCGAGAGAAAGTGTTGAAGATTTCTAGGTGCTGAAAACATCAGCATAATGGGATTTGGGGTCAGACCTATGTTCAGGAAGTTGCTTCCCATTGATTCTGATGAGGAGGACGATTGATTGGAGGATGAAGCCATTACCAAGTGATAGTGAGATCTTCATGCTCTGATACCATAAACGAGCAATACAAATGTGCAAAGAAATCTAAAAACTACACAGAATCACACCAGGTTTAACGTGGTTCAGTTATAATGTAACCTACGTCCACAAATCCTCTCTTTTTTCTTCAAAAAGTTTCTTGAGAAAGAGGTTTTTCATTTATATTGCTAAGTTGCATCATTTGAACTACTTTCAAATCTTATCTTCTTCGATTTAAATGAGGTTGCCAGACGATTTGGAAAGTTTTTTACATTATTTTATAACAGAATTTGTTTTCTCTTGGGCTCTTGACAGACGAGGAAAGGTTGATTTGGAGAGGGATTCTCTTCATCTCGACGAGACTCACTGGAGGGCTTCTATCTTGAGGCTTGACTTTAGTGGGGACCACATTTGATGCTGCCACATTTGATGTTGATGAGCTTTCCTTAACAATACTAAAACTTGGTGATTACAAATTCAAGTTTTTCATCAAATCAATATGATTCAAAGTACGCCGTTGTATATATATATAAGGATTGGCATTTCGAGGGCATGATGAAACTGAAGAATCTCTTAATAGAGGAAATTTTATTGAGTTGTTGAAGATATTTGCAAAGATCAATGATGACATAAATAAAGTTGTATTGAAAAGTGCTCCAGAAAATAACAAATTGATATCTCCTGATATACAAAAAGATATTGTCAAGGCTGCTTCTATACAAACCACAAATGCTATTATCATGGAACTTGGAGATATTTTTTTTTTAATTTTACTTGATTATTCTCATGATGTATCAACTAAAGAACAAATGGCTATTGTTTTACGGTTTGTTAATGAAAAAGGTCGAGTGGTTGAGCGATTTCTTACTATTGTACATGTTCTTAAAACAAGTTTTATGTCACTCAAACAAGCAATTGAAGAAGCATTTTGTAAGAATAAATTAAGCATATCAAGTTTGCGTGGACAAGGTTATGATGGAGCAAGTAATATGAGAGGGGAGTTTAATGGATTGAAAAGTCTTATATTACATGAAAATGCATTTGCATATTATATTCATTGTTTTGCACATCAATTTCAATTGGCATTAGTTGGTGTTGCTAAAAAAAATATATTGCTTGATGTATTTTTCAATATATTAGGCAGGTTGTCAACTTTTTTCTCCACTTCATGCAAGAGATCTGAGCTTATTCGAGAAGTAGAATTCATGCGAATTGTTGAAGCACTTGCATTGGGTGAACTTGAAACAGGATGAGGATTAAATCAAGAAATAAGTTTCAAATGACCTGGTGATACTCGGTGGGGTTCTCATTACGATGCTTTGGTTAATTTACTCAGTATGTATTCTTCTGTTATTCAAGTGTTAGATTTCATTGCAGAAGATACATATTCAGGAAAAAGTTCAGATGCAATTATTTTATATCATCAGTTGCAAGATTTTGAATTTATTTTTTGCTTACATTTGATGTGTAAAGTTCTGAGAATAATTGATGACCTTTCACAAGCACTTCAGTGAAAAGATCAAGACATTGTGAATGCTATGAGTTTAGTCACTACATCAAAACAGTGCCTTCAAGGTCTGAGAGACAATTGATGAGACTCTCTCATAAACAAAGTGCCCATATTTTGTAAGAGATTTGATATTCTGATTCCTGATCTAAGGGATTCATATACACCTCAAGGACGACCAAGATGTAAGGTTGAAAAGATCACCATATTGCATCATTATCGTATTGATGTGTTTTATGCTATTATTGATTTGCAACTTCAAGAGTTGAATGATCATTTCACTGAAGCAAATACAAAGCTCCTCATTTCAATGGCATGCTTGAGTCCAAAGAATCCTTTTTCTACTTTTGATAAAGATAAGTTGATTCATCTTGCTGAGATTTACCCTAAGGACTTTTCTAGAATAAACATAATTAGACTTGAAAATCAATTGTATATATATATATATATATATATATATATATATATATATATATATATATATATATTGCAGAAATGCGAAACAGTGATTAGTTTTCAAGTTTAAAATCTTTAGCCGAGCTAGCAGAGATGATGGTAGCAACTCAAAGGCACATTGTATTTTCTCATGTGTATCTATTGATTAAGTTTGCATTAACTTTGCCAGTTGCAACAAGTGTTGAAAGAGCATTTTCAGCTATGAACAATATCAAAAGTCGTCTACGTAATAGAATGAGAGATGAATGGATCAATGATGCTTTGGTTACTTACATAGAGAAGGAGACATTTGATACCATCAGTGATGATGCAATTATGAATTGTTTTCAAAATATGAAAAATAGAAGATGCCCGTTGTAAATTTTTCATGAATTTAATTGTTTGTATTTCTTAAGTGAACAATCTTTATTTTAGTTTAAAAGTACAATTTAAGGTTTTATCTTATTATGTTCATAAATTTAGTTGTTTATATTTGTAACAATTGTTATTTTAATTCAAAGGCTTATTTAAGTTTTGTCTCTCCTTGAACGATTGTTTCTCCAACAAAATTTTTTTGGCTCTGCCACTGGTTCGAATAAATGGATCGTCCTTCAAGACCATAACATTGTCCCCAAGACCCGAAGTCTGCCCACCCAACGAAAAACTTCTGGCTTCGCCACTGGGCATGACCAAGTGTCGCTCACAGACACTATCTATTCAATGTATAGATGATGCATTGCAATTAATGGTTGCAGGATCATGCTAAGGGTCAAGAATGAGCTTGAGGTTCCGTAGAACTTTCACAGTGACACACAAGCACTTGAGACATTTTATGTGTGCAACATGCGAACTCTGTATTATTGACTTGTGATGTTTTGAGCACAAGTGTGATTGGCCTTAAACTGGGCTTGTGGTCGATATTAACCTATGGTATTTTATGGGTATACCCTAGACATAAAATCTGATAAGTTGCATGTGCACAATATAAAATAATAATGTTTGACCAGTTTAAACGTACAGGGGCATTGTTTTTTATACTCGTTGGTTTGAATGCACCACGAGCCTACTGGATGAGTGTCGTTAACATATAAAATAAAAAATCCGGTTGTTCAACTCTCTCTTTCGATTAGTCAACTCTATTGCATTACATGCATACTTTCTATATACCACAATGTGGTACTTGACGAATAGAGGCACGTAAAATGGTTCTGAATTAACCAAATTAGTAAGAATTGGATACCCATCGAGTGTCAGGCCACCTTGGAGATGGTAGATGATACAAACTTTGGAGGTTTTTGTTGAAACATACAACATTTTTTATTATTCTACAAGCGACAATAGCTCGACGGTTCTCTGCCCACAAGAATTAAAAGACCTGGACTACCAAAATTAAATCTTAGGCAGGTAGGTCAAAAAACTTATGCAAAAGTCAGATACATCCTATCATCTCAGCCTTTAAGGGTTATCTCTCAATCATTATACCACTCCTTTTGAAATTCGATTCGGATGGTCAATTGAGGTATTAAATCACTCAAAGAATAATAGACTTTTAGTTGATCTCATCTATATCAACGTATTCAAACTGCGCGTACCGGCAGAGGGTTAATCAAGTGAAACAAAATCATTATTGCATAATTTTATATTCTGCTTATGCCATTACTTACATGAATGAAATGTTTGTTGTTATGCCTGTGTCAAATTCTTCTTTTGAACTTCAATGTATTTCTAGTTTGTATAAACTCCATTATGTTCTTATGTGCTGGCACTTTACTTATGTGCCTTAGAAATAGATGTTTTATTGGGGCTTGTAAAATTTGACCTTCTAAATAATTACTATTTTTCAGGCCAGGAAAAATAATTGGGAGCGGTTGCGAGGTGCTAAGACTAGAGTCGTGATGCTCACATCTTGTTGATTTGAAATCCATCTTGATTTGATTTGATGTTTCTTATTACATTTTGATCCATCTTGTGGATTTGAAATGCATAACCAGACTTAATCCATACTTGGTAAAATAATATTTTTTTATGCTTTTTACATTGAAAGATTGTGGATCTTAGTTGAAACTCAGGTTGGACCCAAGTTTTTCATAAACTATGCCACATTCCATATACTAACTGGACCTTATGGATTTGATGTGAACAGTTAATCAGAACCCCTTCCTTTCTTATCAAATCCTGCAGATCTTGATCAGGTCATACGAGACCCATTCACAGCTCCTGCCTCCCTCCCCATCGCCTATTCAATTAGGATGCGTTTGTTTCACCTTAAGACGTGAGGGATAGTCTCATTATTCATATGAAAATATGCCTCTTTCCCATTGATGCACAAAGGAACGTTCCTACTTGCTAGAAAGCAATGGTCGAGCCCACATTTTTCATATGAGCCCGTACCTTTAGTATGAATGACTGATGCACCCCCTGCATTGGGAAAACACTTTCTTGTGAGAAAGTACACTTCGCATGAAACAGATTTCCTGCATGTGCATGTGTAACGAATGTGCACTTACGAGGTGTTTGTTACATCCTACGAAAGAATGCTGTTTTCGTTTTTTGATGAAATGATCACTCTAATGAGAAAGAGGGCAGGGCCTACACTTGACGGCTGGCTGCATAAACGGCTGAGACTTGACATTTCGGGTTTCCCTCTCGCCATCACATTGATGTATACAAAACGACGAACGCCAAAAAAAAACTGACGAGCGGCGCAAGGAAAAGGGAAGGGAGAAAAGAAAAGAAGAGACGCGAGGGGGGGAGGGCGTGGCTCGGTTGCTTGGTGGGGAAGGCGACGTGGGTTCACGCGAGAGAGGACTTGAGGGGTTCCGAATTCCACCAGATTCTCCTCTCCTGCATCCGTCCAAGCTTCTCCGCCTTCTTCGCCTCGTCCCTCTCTCTCTCTCTCTCCTTCTCTTGTTTTTTTTTTAAATTGGAATTTGAGTATTCGACGGGCACTTCTATTTATTGCAAGAGAGAGAGAGAGAGAGAGAGAGAGAGAGAGAGAGAGAGAGAGAGAGAGAGAGAGAGTTGGTTTTGGGGATCGATCGTATTCATATTCATTACTACAGTGGCGTGGCGAACTCGTAGGGATCGCTCTCTCTCTCTTTTTCGGATTGAAAAGGTGGTGGAGGGCCAGAAAATGCGATGGTTTTCTGGGAGCTTGATGGGTGCCATCTGAGCCCTCTTCCATCGGCCGTACGGTACGCTGTTCCTATTTTTCAAAATTTGAAAAAAAGAAAAAGCCTTTTTCCTTGTTTTGCTAGAAAAATCAACTCTCGCTCTCTCCCCCTTTTTTTTTCGGTTTCGTTTGTGTTCGCGATCGTTTGGTTCGTTTCGGAGGCTTTTGTTGATTCTGTGGGAAACTCTCTCTCTCTCTCTCATAATAATTTGTGATTCTTCGGCTCGATTTCTTCTTTTTTTTATTTTTTAATTTATGATTGATTTGGATCTTTTTTTGTTGTTTCTATTGAGCCGTGCTTGCTTCAAAGATCCGTTTTTTTCAATTTCTTGAAATTTTGCATTTGTTAATCTTCGAATCCGGGTTTTAAATCGTTCTCGTTATTTGGAAAGACTTTTTTGTTTAATGCTTTTAGGTTCCAACGTCCTGTTTAAAAGGAATTTATTTTTTGATTACTCTATCGCAAATTAGCTTTCTGTTTTTCCGTGGTTTCTACATTTTTTTTTTGTATTTTGCTTTTCTATTTTTTTTGCATGATCTTTGAGAAGATTTAATCCATAATTTTTGAAGAAATCCGTTGCGTCTTTAACATCTTTAATACTTAAGTTTGTTGATTGTTGAATTTGATCGTGGATTTTGTTTTGGAGATCGAAGTTTCTTGAATCATGGAAAAACTCTTTCTAGTCGAGGATTTCCTAAGGGGATTGAAATTTCTTCATTTTTTGTTTTTTATTTACATGACCAATCAAGAGAGGAAAAAAACAAATAATCTCATTTCAAGATTTTATGATTTTTTCTCTTTATTTACTCCCTCCCGTTTTCCATTTTTCTCTTTTGCTGTCGTCTCAGAATTTAGATCCGTCTTTTGTAATTGCTGCATGCTTGGTACTCTTTCTCTGTTTTTGGGTTTTTACTGGCGACGAATTTTCCCTCTTATTGAGTTTGATCTGATTGTGACTTGGTGCGGTTGATTGGATTCTTGGAAGATCGACGCATGCGGTGAAAATTGGTGCCTAGGAGTTCGATTGAGATTTTTTTTTTACGATTGAAGGAGTTCAAATTCACATGCTTCCTTCCAGCAGGAATCGAGGGCAGCCGAGGGCTACCGCATCATTTTGGACCTTTTCAGGTGCATTCCTTCTCTTTTTCCCTTCTTTCCTATTGTTTGGCTTTGGAATCCGTTTGGTTTTCCTTTTGTTATTTTCTTTTGTTGTCTTCAAAATACCTTTTTCTTTTTAAATTAGATCAGTATTGGATAAAAGTTAGTCATTGGCTTCAGTATTCATTTATTTACGTCTTCATTGGATTGCTATTTCTGTTACGTCTTCTAAACGATTGCCATTCTTGTGAAGTATCTTTTTTATTTCTATGGTGTTTATGGATTTATAATTTGAACATCTTCATAGAAAGCACACATAGATAACAGCTAAAACCTTTCTATTATCTTTTGCGATTGAGGATATGCTTGGAGTTTTTATTACAGATCTTTATTCTATTTGGCATGCAGGAATGGAGTATGGTGATTCGAGACGAAAGTCTCATCTTTTTGGCAAGGTTCTTTTGGCTGCTGTCCTTACAGCTCTCTGTATTCTCATTCTGAAGCAGTCATCTGGCTATAGTGGCTCTACTCTGGTAATCCTTCAATTAATTTGAATCAGCTTATTATTTGAGTGAAGTTGGTTAAGATTTCGGATTGGTGTCTCACTTTTCATATTCAATTTATCGAGAATTTGATGAATATTCACACACATGTATACTTGCATGCATGTGTGCGCACATTCACGCATGGCATATTTTTGAGATCTATTCATATTCAATTTCCCATTTTCTCTGCCTCTTAAAAATTGATACAAGATTCTTGTTCCTTTTGTTTTTTTGTTTTGCTCTTTTTCTAGTTCTCTTTGCATGAGGATGGTGTTACTCATGTCTTAGTGACTGGAGGTGCTGGCTACATAGGTTCGCATGCTGCACTTCGGCTTCTAAAGGACAAATATCGTGTAACCATTGTGGTATATTGTTGTTAACTCTTTTTTTTTCTCAGCAAACGAAGTTGCAGTTTGTAATGTTATCACAGCTAAATCTAGGAAGTTGCAGTTTGTAATGTTATCACAGCTAAATCTTCCTCGGTATTATGGAAAGCGTCTGATGTTTTCACATACATATGACAGGACAATCTTTCTAGGGGAAACCTTGGTGCTGTTAAGGTCCTCAAGGAGCAATTCCCAGAGCCTGGAATGCTTCAGTTTATTTATGCTGATCTGGGAGATGGAACATCTGTATCCTAAATATATCGCAATAATTGATCAGTTTAAGTGGAAAGTTGAAACATTATTCTTTCTTCATGGTTTTATTCTTTAACTCAACAAAGGTGAGAAAAATATTCTCTGAAAATGCGTTTGATGCTGTGATGCATTTTGCTGCTGTTGCATATGTGGGAGAGAGCACGCTTGATCCTCTTAGGTTTGTTTTCTCTGTATTTGTGTATCCTTTTTGCATTTAAGTAATTATTACTTTAAATTCTGCTAACAGGATAGCATGTTTGTAGGGGGGAAAAACATTTGATGATCTGGCATCTTATTTGGTGTGGTTATCAGGCTTTGGGCGGGGTTATGTAAACTGTCTGAGCTTACTATTTTCAAGAACTTATGTAGTGTTCATTTGGATAGAAGGCATTTAAGGGTGCCTCTGCGGCAATTTATTAGCAAAATTGACTTCACAGCACATCACTATCTTTTGTTTGGATTGGACTATAGCAAGCTTAACACAAAAAGTAAAAAAAAAGGCCAGCACAATGAAAGAAAGGTAAAAAGAGCATCACAAAGACTATGTGAAACGATGCAACATTTTTTAAATGAGAGAAAGCCAATACATTACAGGTCTGAATTCTGCGTTTTTCTGGCTTGGCCTACACACATGTTTTCTAGAATTTTTTGCTGAAAACAATGTGGAACTCCTTTTCCAAGCCTACTTTTACCTTCTCTATTTTTTTTCAGTTTTTGCATACATTTCTCTCCACAATGGTTGATACGTTCGTAGTCCAGAAATGATTTGTCGACATATTTGCTCGGGTTGAACCGACTTTGCAACAAATTTAGTATTTTAAGTTTGTAGTGACAATGCATTTGAAAATCAGAGTTTACAATGTTATAATGTTATTAAACATGTGTATTTTATTACATAGGCACAATCCATTCATCAGACAATTTGAAAGGTTATAGGGATAAAGACTCCATCTAGTTACATAAATACAAGAATGGTACATTGGACGTGCATTTTGGTACTTATTTTTCTTTTAATGTAATTGAGGATTTTAGGATGAGACTGCAATTTCATATGTTATTGGTTGTTTTACTGTTGATTGAAATATAAAGCGGATTGGGTTTGCTGTGCTGTTCATCATAAGCTCATAAATATGGGTTCTTTTGGTTAATACAACTATGTTTTCGAGTTGGTATGATGTGCTATATGGGAAATACTGGATTTTGTTGTTAGACTTGTGACCAGTGTTGTTAAAAGTATGTCTCGAGGCAAGGCGTAGGATTCTTTGCCTCAAGGTGCATGCATAGAGGGCAATATAGGGTGAGGCATGCACCTCATAAGCCTCAAGGCACACTTTTGCCCAGAGACGTGCCTCAACCTTGAGGCACACGCTTCACACATAAGTGGCTGAATGGGCGTCAAAGCCTATTTGACCTTTTTTTTCTTCTTCTCTGCCCTTTCGTTTTCTTCTTCATTTTTCCTTCTTTTCTTCTCTTCTTCTTCTTCTTTTCCAAGTGTTCTTTTTTTCTTTTCTTTCTTTCTTCTCCTTATGTTATGCACATGCTCTTCCTTCTTTGGTTTTTTTATTTATTTTTATTTTTTATTTACTTTGTTGCATCCAATTAATTGAATTTGGTTCTATCTAGATCCAAACCAAATATCAGCCAGTATCTTGGTTCTCTATTATAAGCATTTCTACTGATTAGTGAAATTTATCTTTGATTTGTTTCTTAGCTCTTTTTTTTTAATTTAATTCTTTAACAGGAAAATGACATATTTGGATGTCCATGGTTTCTATAGATAGGTACTAAAATAAGTTGTGTTGGATTACTATTCTCTGGTTAAATGATAATTGTCAGATCATTCAAATTATTGCATTTTAATTATTTCTTAAATTAATTTTGTAATCTATTTTATATTTTCTAATTGTTATTCATTATTGTTTAATAAGTAATGCATTGTTTATTTTTATTTAAACAATTTTTTAAAATTTTTAATATTTTGTGTGAAGCTTATGCTTTACGTCTCGCTTCATGGGCGGTTCTTGTGCCTCGTACGCCTCAATGCTTTTCACAACATTGCTTGTGACTATTTCTTGTTTAGTGGGGATAGAATATTTTGGCCTATTAGATGTGTTTTAGTTCCAATAATGCTACTAAAGCAAAAAAATATAAGAACCTAGATATTTTTAAAAAGTTCCTTGAAAATCATGATTATGCACCTATGTCACAGGGAATCGCCAAGATAGGTGCCGCACCCGCGTCGACGCGCGATGCGGGTGTGCGTGCGGCACCCGGTGCGGTCAACCCGACCCTAGGTGTGGTCAACGCACCCAGGGTCATTTTGGTCCATTTTTTGGATTAACAAAATCTGCTTTGGAAAATAAAAAAAAGAGACCTGTGCTTTAAATTCATTTAAAATGCATTGAACACCATTATTTTCAAGTGAATAAATTCTCATTAAACTCTCTCTCTCTCTCGTTTAATAGTAATAAAACTTCCTCTCATCCACCAAAAACATAAAACGAGTTTCTCAACAAGGCAGCTTTGGAAAGTGTTGATAATAGAAAACGGTTTCCTAAAATCTATTTCGGAAATTAAAAGCTTTCATTTGAGAATAGGAAAGGTCTCCTAAAGTCCAATGTGTAAATTAAACCCATTTTTGAAGTTTTAAATGATTTTATTTAGATTCTTGGAAATTAAAAGCTTTCATTGAGAATAGGAAAGGTCACCGAAAGTCCGTGTAAATTAAACCCATATTTTGAAGTTTTAAATGATTTTATTTAGAAGTTTCAAATTTGGACCCCCCTTCTCTCTCTCTCTCTCTCTCTCTCTCTCTATATATATATATATATATATATATATATATATATATATTTTTTCCGCACCCCTGTACCTGCACCCGCACCCATGTGACATAGTTATGCACCAAGTGTCCATTTTTGGATGCTTAAGTACATGAATGCACTATGCAATGCTTATTTCAAAGTGAGATCAAGTTGAGAATTGGTACTTTACAAACCATAACTTGATGGCACATTCTGTTCATGAGTTTCACATATGCGCCTGCCAGCTGTAAAGGGACTTGGAGTCTACAGAATTTCCACCTGACATTTAGTGAGGATGTTTTCTCATGTTCTTTGTTCTTCTATATGTTGAGATCAAGACCTGGTTCTGACTTTTGACAAATGAGATACAGTAACCTTTTTGTGTCTTTTGTGGCAGCATCCTATGAAACTACAAATATCTGCTTTAGATTGTTCTTTTTTTCTTGAACTAAAGTCAGATTTAGTTTAATCACCTTGTGGGCACTTCGAAAAAAAAGAGAGCAAAAAAGTTATCTTGTGAGCATAGTTTTGTCCTTTATAACAAGGGATGTCTTGTTATTCTAGGATAATTTTATTACAGCTGGACCCTTGTTTGACACTTCTGATATTTATGGTTTTCTTGAAGCCATTTTAACACAATAAGAATGTTTTGCATCTCCCAACCCTGCAACATCTGCTTTTTGCTCTTAACAAAGCATTTGACTTCGTGTTTCTCTTGCTTATTTGAAGGCGTATGGAATAATTAATGCTCCTTGATGTTTCTTGAATGATTGAATTCCAATAATCTAAGCTATTTCAGTTATGGGATCACTGTTTCTTTTTTATATTGGATGAAATAATTCTAACAGCATTTACTCGTGTTCAGGTATTATCACAATATCACATCAAACACATTGGTATTACTTGAGGCTATGGAAGCATATGGCGTAAAGACGCTGATTTATTCTAGCACATGTGCAACTTATGGCCAGCCTGATAAAATGCCGATAACAGAGGATACTCCCCAGGTATGCATGAGCAGCTTTTGTCAGCAAGCTGGGCCCTTTTCTCTGTTACTGCTAGTGGTTACATTGACACTTGAGAAATAAGAAAAATAAAAAGAACAGTTGCATATTTGCAGCAGTTAATATATGGCTTCCTGAATCCAGGCCCCCATCAACCCATATGGCAAAGCCAAGAAGATGGCAGAAGATATCATCTTAGACTTCTCCAAGAAATCAGACATGGCTGTCATGATATTGAGGTTTGTTGTGTTAGGCCTGCATTTAGCACATTCACTTGGGTTGGTTCTGTGCTTTCTCATTTGTACCTAAAACTCAATTCTTTTTTGAGAAATGTCATGCCGGCATACCTGAGTAGGACATCCTGAGTGCTTCAATTTGTACCTTAACTTGTTCATTGTTGAGCATATCATTTGTCATGCCTGAAAACCTGAGATGTATGAAGCCTGCCTGCTTGTTAGACCTTCATTTCAAAATCTATAGATTCAAATATTCGTCTAGAGATCGGAAAGATTTCAAGGTTGAGTTTAAAGGTGCTTCAATTTATTTGGGGATGAGAAGATATTTTGATGGGTTTTTTTTTATGCCTATACTAGTATTTACAATTCTGTGTTGTAGTTTGCAAATAGCCTTGTATTTGGTCCAATAACTATGGTATATTTTCATGCCATTTTCTTTTCCTGTAATACTTGCATTTCTGTGGGTTTTAATGGACTGAAAGTGCTTTATGTTACCATCTGTCATCTGCACAATGCTAATTGCCTATTAATTCACATCCTCAGATACTTTAACGTAATTGGATCAGACCCAGAAGGAAGACTAGGAGAGGCACCGAGGCCAGAGCTGCGGGAGCATGGTCGCATATCTGGTGCATGTTTTGATGCTGCTTTAGGAAATATACCTCATCTCAAGGTATTGTTTTCCATCAAAACTCATGCTTCCCTTGTGTTCTATTCAACCTTCCTTTTGGGGTGTCAACCATCACAGTCGGTCAAACATTGTAGATGCTCATGATAATTCTTGATGAACCATTGCTTTTCAATTAATTACTATCCTCTGCCACCTTCCACAAGTATGCAGATTACCTTGAACCAAAGAATCTCATGAATATTTCTGCTTCTAAGTATTGCTATGGTCTCTGAGTGGAACAGAATAAATTTCAAAATACAGCACTTGAGTAAGAATTAAAATATGAACGGCTTTGTAAGGTATTGATGTTCTAGATACTAGAAACAATGTAATGTCTGAGGGCCCTAAATCACTATGTTCTTGCTCCTCAAAATATGCCCTAAGTGGTGGTTAATTTGATTCTTTGATGGCCAATATGCCATAGCTTCTGCTCGGTTCCATATAACCAGATTCAAGTTCTGTCAATGTCCTGCCTGGATCTCTAGTGAAGTTGAAAATTTTAAACTATCAATGAATCAGCCTGCCATAATTAATCTGATCTAAAATAGCATTAGTGCAGCTGTGAACTGATTTTGCTTTTTAGCAGTTGAAGTATTGTTTTCCCATTTTATAAGACTAAACAGACTGGAAACATATATGGCATTTTCCTGGGTGGTTCCCCTTTTTAAAGCTCTCTTTCTAATCTTCTCAAATTTAAACTCTTCTATTAAGAAATCAAAAGTACCTTCTATCAGTTGTTGATTTTGGACAACTGTTGAACGGGATATCAGAAGAATAATCTATTAAACATGTAACTTGGTGAAGAAAAAACTTCTGTCAAACAATAAATGTAATTTGCATTTTGTTCACTGAATAAACATAAACAATCATTGATGCAAATTTGACATTTCATACCATGGAACATGTTGAATATTCATTATGAAAGCCGTTCTTCACACAATGAAATTGATTAAACTTCTTGTGGCACTATTGAGAGTAATTTTATTGGATCAATTAAATATCCATCGCTTCTTGAGTTAGAGGCAGTGGCATTTTCAAGTGGTACTCAATTGAGATATTTCCATGCACTGTGTAGGTTACAGGGACGGACTATCATACTGAAGATGGTACTTGTATAAGAGACTACATCGATGTGACTGATCTGGTTGATGCACATGTTAAAGCACTTGCTAAGGCAAGATCTGGAAAAGTTGGCATCTACAATGTTGGTACTGGAAAAGGTATTATCTGCCACTCGTGAACCTCTTGTTCCATTCTTATTCTCCCGTTAGTTGATGGATGCATACACATGCACATGGACCATTTGCATTTGAGTTTGTTTTCTTACAAGGTGTTAAAAAGTTCCTGTTCTGGCCTCTGGTAGCATGGGGGTCTATAAAATCAGTTCCTGCTTTGTGTATATTGTTACAAAATGAATACATGGAAAATCATACGCTGAAAGATGCTTCTTTAAACTTTAGGGATGATAGCAGTTTCTAATCATCTTCACTGCTATACAGGTAGATCTGTCAAGGAATTTGTGGAAGCATGCAAGAAAGCAACTGGTGTCGAAGTTGCTGTCAAATATCTAAATCGCAGACCTGGTGATTATGCAGAAGTGTACAGCGATCCTTCGAAGATCAAACGTGAACTGAACTGGTCTGCCAAACATACCGATCTTGAAGAGAGTCTGAGAATAGCATGGAATTGGCAGAAGTCACACTCAAACGGTTATGGATCGCGGACTATGGCATTGGATTCTTGATAAACCAATTAATGAATTGAAAGCAGGTGCTTTCACGATCAAGTTGATGGTCTTCGTCACCATCGTATAACAATCATTGTTTTTAGTATAGCTGGAATGTAGTAAAAAGGGAGGGGTGGTTTTGAGGGATCAGAGCATTTTGATAGGTTTTGATAATGTAGTGGAGGCGATCATAGCTGGCATTTGTTTTATTATTTTGACGTGTAACAGCAAATTCAATAAAAGCGCCTATGAGAAAGTGATCACATGTATCATTTCTATTTTAATCCTATCTCTCTCTCTCTCTTATATATATATATATATATATATGGAAAATGGGTAGGTGCTTAATGCATAGGTGCTGAATCCGTGCTTAATTGTGCTGACCGTCCATGGCCTGCATTGATGGATGGTCAGCGTGCAAAAAAAAATGTTAAAAGGCGTCAGAACGTGCAAAAAATTTAGGGGTGCTTTTGAAGCGCTGCTGAGACCTTTAGCAGGGTCGCAGGGATTCATGCGGCATTACAAATTTTTAATGATGCATTTATCTCTGCGACCTTTTAGGGGCGGTTTTTAGCGCCGCTAAAACCCATTTTTTGCGTGTTTTCCCAATGGTGATTAGTAATACGAGTTGCGTGTGCTAATACGTACCTGCTTGCTTTACGAGCTGGTTGCCATTTTTCCTATTAGGCCTTTGATTGCTTTTATGTTCTTATTCGTACTAACCAAAAGCAGACTGAGGCTGCGGTAGCAGTGTAGGGCTTTGGTCTCCGGAGTGGTTACACTTTTTTATGCTGATTTCCATTCCTAATTTATGCTGATTTCTATTCCTAACAAGAGAAGGCTCCGCGCCCCTTTACTTCATAGGGCTGCCTGCTCCTTTTGACACCCGCTATGCCACGGCACTGTTTAGCATTTTTTGATGCGATTTTTTTTTGCATGCTGACTGTTCATCACCGCATGCGATGAATGGTGCGATTATATATAGAAGGTGATGGTCCACTCCCTTGTACTCCCTTTCAAAATATGCATGTCAGAAGTTTTTTTTGGCAAATCTGACCCAATGGATGTGATCTCCATGGGTGGATCATCTCTCTCTCTCTCTCTCTCTCTCTCTCTCTCTCTCTCTATATATATATATATATATATATATACTCCACCCCTTGTACTTCCTTTCAAAATATGCATGTTAGACAAGATTTTGGGCAAATCTGACGGAACGGATGTGATCTCAATGGGTGGACCATGCCCCCTCTCTCTCTTATCAGTTTTTTGGCAAGTTTGATCTCCATGCGTTCCTCCTGCCCAACGTCTAGTTCGGACCTACAAAAAATGCCATTTTTGGGTTTTTTTCTCACATCTAACACCATAGATGTGATCTTATAGGTTTTGTTTAGTGGGAACTGGCTTTAGGATCACCTGAATCTGACCTCTATACAGGTTTTTTCAGTGATCCAAAATCAATGGTCATGGAGGTACCAATTCTTTTTGGCTCATAAAATCATGTTTTTTTGTTGAAAAACATAATCCATGAGTCTATTCTCACTAAATCTAGCATGCTAAACACATCTAACAGTTCAGATCTGTCATAAAACACTTCAAAAGTATGGGGCAGAACGAAAAATAGGGCCTATATGTTCAGTTATATATATATATATATATATATATATATATATATATATAGTGAAACATTTGGTCATCAAAACATGAGGTACAAAGTACAAACGCCTACTTTCATTTTTTTTATTGTTTTTCGGATGTGATCTGCATGCTTTCCTTAGTGGGAATCGGCTTTTGAATTGCCTGATTATGCACCTAAGTGTGTTTTTATAAGGCTTCAAAAATCAACGGTTTACAATGTACAATACTTTGTTGGAGTCATAAAATCATGTTTTTTTTATAAAAACTACGATACAAAAGGACGTTTCAACTATTTGGAACAAGGTGAACACACCCATGACTTCCCGTTGGATCAAAACATACACTTGTGAATTTTAGAGGTGACATGATATCATGATGACATTACCAAATGTTTTTCGCTATATATATATATATATATATATATATATATATATATATATATATATATATATATATATATATATATATATATATATATAGGGAACAGTCCAACCAAAGAAGGGTCCAATTTCTACCACCAACAACGATGACGACTCTTTTTCAATGCTTGAGCATCTCATCGATCAGACTTCATATATTTGTTTTTTATAATTTATTTAGTAAAAAATATGTTTTAGACAAGACTTTATGACATATAGGCATATTTTTCGAAATGAAAAAAAATCAACAACTCACAAAGCATTTAAAAGTTTACAATACAAAGTATTGTGGGTCGTTGATTTTTAATGCTTTAAAAAGTACATCTAAACATGAAAATTCATAATCCAAAATGTGTAAATCATTGTTAAAAATCCAATATGTAAAGTCTGATCGATGAAAAACTCAATCGTTAGAGAAGGAATGCCATTGATTTCATTGGTTGTAGATTTTGGACCTTCTTTTGATTGGACTGTCATCTTTCATATATATATATATATATATATATATATATATAGGACACGAAAATTGAAAATATGTGAACTAATGTGTGAACCATAATTCTCATGGATTTTTTGTTTTTTTCTCTTGAATCTAACTGTACAAATGTAATCTACATGCTTGGTTTTATAAGAACTCGCTCTTGAGTCATTCTATTTTGATGCATAATGAAGCTTTTTTAAAGCTTTGAAATCAATGGCTCATATTCTTTATAAATATTCAAGCATTCAAAATTTACATTATTTCATCAAAAATAGATTCCTAGAAATTTCACCGTGCCAAGTGCATCCACATGGTTGGATTTGCAAAACAAGTGATGAAAATGCCCATATTTCTAGTTCTCACATTTCTCATATTCTAGAGAGAGAGAGAGAGAGAGAGAGAGAGTCACTAGAATATATGAAATGAAAATATCAGAACTAATGTGTGAACCTCAATTTTCATGATTTTTTTTAAAATTCTTTTCTCTTGAATCTAACCATAAGGATGTGATCTACATGCTTGGTTTTATAAGAACCTGCTCTTGAATTTTTCAATTTTGATGCATAAATGAGATTTTTTTAAGGCTTTAAAATCAATGACTCATATTCTTCATAAATATTCAAGCATTCAAAAATCATATTTTTTCACCAAAAATACACAATCCAATAGTTGATTCCTTGCAAATTCATCGTGCCCAAAGCACATCCACATGGTTGGATTTGCAAAAAAAGTGTTGTAAATGCCCATATTTTCAGTTCTCATATTTTGGTTCTCATGTAATAGTGATTATATATATAATATATAGTCACTAGAACATGAGAACTGAAAATATAAGAACTAATGTGTGAACCACAATTTTTATGAATTTTTTATTCTTTTCTCTTGAAGCTAACCGGATGTGATTTACATGCTTGGTTTCATAAAAATGCATTCTTGAATCATTCCATTTTGAAGCATAAATGAGATTTTTTTAAGGCTTTAAAAATCAATGGCTCATATTCTTCATAAATATTCAAGCATTAAAAAATCATATTTTTCATCGAAAATACACGATCCAATGGTCGATTCCTAGCAAATTCATTATGCCAAGCACATCCACATGGTTGGATTTGCAAAAAAAGTGTTGAAAATACCCATATTTTCAGTTCTCATATTATAGTCATTCTATATATATAGAGAAACATGAATGTTTACCAACCAAATATGTTTGCTTGCATGAATCAAGATTTTCATAGTTTTTTTGCAAATCTAACCCTGCTGATGCATTTGACATGGTCCATTTGCTAGGAATCTATTGTTGGATCATCATAATCGGATCATGAAATACAATTTTTTGTACTTGAATATTTATAAAAATTCTAGGCCGTTGATTTTCAACCCTTAAAAGATCCTTCTTATACATAGTAATTGGATGGTCCAAGAGTCTGTTTCTGTAAAACCAAGCATATAGATCACATCAGTATGGTGAAATTTAAAAATAAAAAATAAAAAAACTATGAAAATCTTGGTTCATACCAGTAAACATATTTGGTTGGTAAACATATCTCAGTTACCCTATATATATATATATATATATATATATATATATATATATATATATATATATATATACAGAGAGAGAGAGGTACATGCTAAATGAAATATGCTAAACGGGTTTTTATGCTCTCTTGGTGTTTTTTTCATAGTTCAGACCCCATAAATGTGTTGGGCATGGTCGATTTATAAGGAGTCCACACCTAGATTATGTGTTTTTGATGAAAAATGATATTTGTAGCCTAAAAATTTTACAAAGATTTTGGACCATTGATTTTTCAAACATTATAAAAACCCACCCATGTGTTAGAATCAAATACTTCAAGAGCTGATCCCTAGAAAATTAAGTACACATATCACATCTGTACGGTCAGAATTTAAAAATAAAATGAAAAAACCCTGAAAAACTCATTTAGCACGTTTCATTTAGCATATTTCTATATATATAGATAGAGTGAGAGAGAGAGAAATGAAAACCTACCCGATGGAAAACCCTCCCAAACTTACCCAATGAACATTTTATTAGATTTTTTTTGTTTTTTTCAAAATTCCGACCTTACACATGTGATCTATATGCTTGTTTTTATAGGAATGAGTTCTTGGGGCATTTGATTTCGATACATGGATAGGATTCTATAAGTTTCAAAAATCAACAGTGTACAATTTTCATAAATTGTTGAGGCTCCAAATACAATTTTTTATATCCAAAATTCATGACCAAAGTGTATAACACATGGAACAGGCGCAAGAATACCCATTTGTTCTATGCTTTTAGGAGCGCTTTTGAGACTGTATCTCAACGCCTTCTTATCTGTTTCTAATGAGTAAAGTATTGTTGGAAAGATATTTTAGTTTGTGATCTCTACTTAGTTTTGTGCTTTTCTAGATTGCTCTATTTTTTGGGTCAAAATTTGCAGCAAACTCTATTGCTAGTCTGTGACTTGGAAAAAAAATCTAGTAAAACCCCTTTTTTTGTGATAAGATCTTGTTTTCTTTTGGGTTCTGGAGCTCCACGGTTCCTAGACCCATGTTTGCATTATGCTTTTGAGTGCTTGTTCACTGCATTTAGATCTATGTAGGCCTTTTGGATAAGGTCTCATTTGAATCCAATATTTGATTCATTTTCCATTTTCCCAAGAGAAAAGATTTTTCCATAAAATCATAGTGTTTTCTTGTGTGTTTATTTTTCTTATTTTTATAGTTAAAAACCTAGGTAGACTTTGTGTTTACTTTCTTGTCTTAGTTTAAGGAAATTAATCTAGAAAACCTTGTTGAAGAATCATATCTCACTTATCTTTTCATAGGAAAATACAAACCCTCAATAAGTCAGAAAATCACTTTGCTTGAGACATTGTTTGCTTTGTGGTTGTTCTTCAATTACTTATTCTCATTTCTTAGAATTTTGATTATAGTTTTTGTTTTCTTGTGTGGATTTTTAAAATCCCCAACCCGTCCTACTTTTTGGATCTACAGATCCCTCCATTAGTATCAGAAGCCATCTGCTTGGGTAAATCAGTGGTGGACCAAGGAGACCGATAACCCACTCACAGTACCAAGAACCTTAGTTCATGTATATTGCAAAAGGTCTGGTACAAAGAAAAGCTTATCCTATTAGAATATATTCAGAGTGACCTCACATATCCGTGGAGCTTTCGAGGAGATCTGAGAAGCCTATTTTTTAAAAGTTTGATTTGTGTGCTATGTGATTTAATTGGACTCTTGTTTGGTTATAAATCTCAGACAATCATTCTACAAACGGATCTCATCGATTCTCTAAGGAACCCGAATAGCAAACTGGGTTAGAGTTTTGAGAACCTTGGCCAACTTAAGTCTATGACCCAAAATCGATCTAGAAATATAGGAAAATTACCTAGCGTCACTCAAAAGTTTAGATCTCTACAAGCTGGGATCTCGTTCCATGGAACGGGGGTGGCTTGTTCATGTAGAGGGGTTTCCATCAATGAGCCTATCATAGAGGATTTAAGGAAAATAAAAGAAGAAGAAGAGGAGGATGAGGACGATGTCATGGACATGGATAAGGACTAAGGGGTAGCCCAGAAATTTGTAGATAGATCCATTTTGGAGGAAGTGGAGAACTCCAATGCAACTTTGAAGTTTCTGATGCAGGAGATGCAAAAAAAAATTCTAGAAAATAAAGCAAAAGTTACAAACAGAGCCACGAGTTCTAGTCAATCCAAATCCCAGAGTCAGCAATTCCAGTAATCGTAGCCAAGAGTTCTTGACACAATGAATATAAGGAATGAGTCTGAAACCTTGAAGAGGAATTATGGAACATGATCTGCCCGATGAAAGGGGAAAAAGGAGAAAGGAGACAATACAAAATCTAGGATTTTATCCTAAGTCGAGATACATAACCTTTGGGTCTCACATCCCAAAAATTTATAAAGTTTAATAGGACCAAAAATCCCTAGACCCATATCACTTTGTTCATAGATGTTTGTTCTGACTGACTTAACAATGATCGAGCACTGATTAGATGATTTTCAAGAAGTCTTGAAGGTGAAGCATTGATTTAGTTCTCCACCCTAGATGTCTACCAGATCTACCAGTTCCAAACCCTAATAAATATGTTCATTGAGAGATTTAGATTTAAGGTAGACGCTTTGCCAACAATTAGTCAATTATATAATCCCAGGTAGGAGGAGGAAGATGCATAGGATTTCATAAATCGATGAAGATCCATGTACCATCGCATGGAGGACCCTATCATTGAGTCTCATGCAATCACCCTAATCATGAACAATTTCAACCAACCTTTGAAGGGGCTCTTAGCAACTTAAAAGTATGATACATTCGTGGAGCTCATTGATGTGGCCAGTTAGACAAAATCAAATCACAAGAGGGGGATATACGATGAATTACTAGTCAAAACTGGAAGCAAGAAGGATGTCGAAACCAAAAAGATTGAACAAAAAAGTCAAGTCAGTATCATGAATCCTCAAAAGAACAAGGGGCAACAGCCTGAACCATCGTATAATTAGAACCAACAAAAACTCCAAGGGTAGTATAAGCAACAACAAGGAGAGCAAAAGCAAGGACTCCTTAGTTCGATCTGGTACCCAAATTGAACCAAAGATCACAAATTCACCTAATTCTGTCAGTCTCTCACATAGGTCATGGAATCATTGCTAAAAGCAAAGATCATCAAGCTCCCAGAGGTTCGTAACCCTCCTCAAGTTAAAGGGAATGATCTTATAAAATTTTGTAAATTCCATCAGACTGTAGGACACAACACCAAGCGGTGCATTACCCTAAGACATATTATCTAGGACTTGCTAGACAAAAGAGAGCTATAACTCACTGGACATGAGGAACATGCCATCGGGAATGAGGATGTAGGTATTTATACCACCCTGTTTTGTCAACAAGCAAACAATTTGGAAGCAGTAAAAGCAATGCAATAAGAGAAACAATCACAATAAACCTTGTGTTACTGATGATCAAATGTCATGATACTCCCTCAAGTTCATGTATGTGAGGAGGACATAAAACAATACAAACCAGTTCCAAGATAAAATATTGTCCAAGTTGTCAAAGTGGGATAGGTAGAACAGAACAAGCAAGAAAATCATAAAGAAGTTAATGTCATGTATTTAGATAAATCCATGGGAGAAATCTTTGAACCAACCAAAAGGAATAGTGCCTAAAAAAAGGAGTCACAAACACTATCCTCTCTCTCCATCCCTTCAGATCAGGCCTTGACAAAAGGGGTGAGCCACCTCACTTGCTCTAGATGGATATATCAACCAAAACACCTCTAAAAAGGTTCTCTCCTTCTCCCCCATCGAATGGGTTACAAAACACGGCAGGTACCAAAAAACAATTTTTCAACTGCTTCTACAAGGGTAGAGACTATAAAGAAATGACAATATGATCTCCAAGGTCATCTATCCAAGATCACAACACCAATATCCATATTGGAACTTATCAGAGTGTCAAAAGAGCATAGATTAGCACTAGAAGCATTTTGAATAAAGTCAGAGTCCCTCCAGCGATAAAACCAGAGTGTCTAGTAGCATTGGTGTCCCAAGTCATGATCCAAGTGCCAATCATATTTTTAGAAGTTAACTCACCAAAACCTATATTCTCACACAACAAAGCATTGCATAACACTATCCAAATCAAGGGGTTTTCAATCCCTAAATGCCTGGTAGATGGTGGTGGAGGTCTTAATATCTGTTCTTACATAATCACCAGAAAGTTGAACGTTACCCGATCTGAATTTGGAGACCACTGCATCCAAATCATGGTTATAACAAAAATGTCAGAATAATGTTTGGGACAATAATACTGGATGTAGAAATCAGATGGGTATCTCACCAGACCTTGTTTCATGTGGTGGATATCTCTACTGCCTACAATCTACTTTTTGTGGTGGCCCTAAATCCATGAATTAAAGGAAATCCCATCCACTTATCACCAGTGTGTCAAAATACCATGAAAGGATAAAATCATTATCATCTTTGTTGATGATCTAACCATCAGAGTGGCACAACCCATGATCCCTCAACTAGACATATCAATTGATATTCCCTCAATCTATAAAAATGTGGGAACCTCATTGTCAGATATTGAGTCCACCATAGGCAAAGCATCCATGGTAGCAATGGTGTGCTGCTAAAAAAGGCCCAAATTCCTCAAATTGTCTAGAAGAATCTACGATTCCGAGTTCAAGCAATGTAAAGACTATCTTGGATTTGCAAAGTTCACCAAAGGATGACAAATGATTTTGAGAATGGGATACATACATTCAAAAGATTGGAAAAGGATAATCAAGGAATCAAAACTCCCATCTAGGTCTCGAAGATCAATTTTGGAGAAGGACTAGGATACAACAAAAAGAGAAAAAAGAAGGTAACAACCAAGAAATGTCTACACCCCCTTATTTGGTCTAAAGAAAAATACTCAATCCCAAGATTTCTCAAAAGAATAATCAGACAAGTTATATAAAGAATCAAAACTTAAAGGTTTGTCATCGTTATTTTAGAGCACCAACATACATGATAGTGTTGTGGCCACCAAGTGCCACAAAAGATCAGAATAGGGTCATGCATAAAAGGATCCAAATACATAAGAGCCTAGTCCAATCTTTGTGGACTTCAAAATGGTTCTGTTTATAAGAAGAGACAAACTAGGAAAATGGGGTCAAGACCCATGACTCAACAAGAAAATTGAGTATGCATTCTTACCATGGTTCATCTTCGTCTGGGAAAACTTCAAGAGAGATGCATCCCAATAGTCCTAGGACCACTATTACCAATGGAGATTGCAACTATTTACCCTAGTCGAGTTTTGAGGAAAAACACAACCACCATACATCGAAGGACTATATCGTGAAGCAACTATCCATGGTGGAATGACCCATACTTAAAATAGGTGATGGAACTCGACTATTGGTGTTAGGAAGAGGATCTAAAAGAAAATATTTGACTAAACCCACTGATAGTTGTTAGGAATTTTCCCTATGGGAAGCACTTTAACTGTTGGATGCCGAAGCTGAAAATTTTGCTCCAAAAGCATCACCTCCACAACAAGCAACTGAGCATGTTATAGCCTTGATTAGGCCAATATTGGAACCACCTAATCTTGAAAAAAGTGATGACGATAAATCATATCCAGTAGAGTATGTTATGACCTTACTGGTGCCAATACTGGAATCATTTACTTCAGAAGAAATCCAATAATCAGAGCCAGCTAGTTCAGAATAAGATGATGAATCACATTTATATGATGGGCTGAGGTTTTTTACCCCGCAGACTAAAGAACAGATCTTCTTTAGAAATTCACTTGAATATCATAATTAGATCAGACAACGTCATCTAGAATGTGAGATAAGAATGTGGTTCCATAAATGGTCCAACCAGGTCAAGGAGGACTTTTAGTCTGAACCTCCATAAGTAACCTGGGAAGAGTATTTTCAACAATGCCTCAACCAGTCAGTCCAAGAGGCAGATCCACCAACAGCTACCAAAAAGAAGGAAAAGCCCAAAGTTTGACCTGAAATTAAAAGATTCACAAATGCACCAAGGTATCTTCATTAGATCAATCACTCGAGATGTCATGCTTTGGTTGAAATGGACTACCAGTACTAGGAAAGCGAGATCTGAGCCCAACATCGAGGAAAAAAACTAGCTCTAGATTGGATAAAATATTTGGACCTTGCTTCAAAGGGTCTAAAAGCATTAAAAATATAGGACATGAGTTGAACCTATAAGAGGACTAAAGATAACCTAACATATCTATAAGACCAAACTATGGGTCTTAGATGGTTCGAATATGAGCCACCTATACCCATGAGTCTTGATAGATCAGATAAAGCTAAGCCCGAGTGTTAGACCTGAAGTCAGAGCCTTTGCTACTAATCTTGGCTACACTCACTAGGAAAAGGTCCCTCAACTAGAAAGAATAGTCAATCATGACTATAAGGAGTGGGAAAACTATCAAAGTGCACGCTAGGCCAAAGGTAGAATGAAAGATGATTGGGAAAAGTTCATGGGCCAAGCACTCTATTGACTCTACTTTGAGCAATAATGGAACAAAACACCTAAATTGTTCCATCAAGATCTATATTGCCAAAAAGGGTGGATCAAATCCTGTCAATCTAAAGTTCACATGAATAGTCACCTTGACCTCTCCATAAAAGAACCCTATCCCTTGGGTATTGGACTTCTAAAAAAAGACAAAGATCAGAAAGAGAAATCTAAAGATGACTCTGAAGGGCTCCCATTAAAGTCCTACCCACTTTCTAATGAGGTCAGTATTTAGGGCATCAACAAGTATCAGTCTGATGGATTAACCCACTATCTGGATTCATCTTCCAAAATCTAGATCAAATACGAAGAATGGGTCAAGGAACAAAAGGCACAATTTGCCATAGAAGTCGAAGCCCAAGAATATATCCAAAGAGAATTAGATTAGGTGAGAGAAGAAACTAGGACAATCCCTTTTCCTTCTTTAGACTCGAACAATTCATGGACTGAGGAGCAACGCCCCAAACCCAGAGATCCCTATCTTGTCTACCTGGAGATTCAGGGATGGTGTTGGGAGCATATGATAAGAATGGGTCTAAATCTAGAATAAGAACTGCAAAGGCCAGCGGAAGCCATTTTCTGGCAAAAAAGACGGTCTCAGATTCCATAAGAGACAAACTTACTAATATAAGTCTTTTGAAGAGCCATTGAGTGGCCGATTTGTGTACCAAGGATACAATAAGAGACACTAGAGAGAATGATAAAATCCTTTTGACTCAGAGTGGGCCGACTTCAAACTACAGGAACTCATCCAAGTGGACATGGATTTGATTCACATTCTACCTAAAAAGTTTTAGAGGATTTCTCGAAGGACAAAACCTACTCCCATTCCACCCAAAGCACTTGGTGGAACATATCTTAACTCCCCTGTAACGCTCTAAAATTTTAACCTGAAAATACATGAATGTTTTTTTTTACACAAGGGTTTATCGATGGCATTGCTCCAACCAGACTAAGCACTAGGGGCCCAACTAGAACCAAGTTCGAGCAAGAGACAACCAAGCATACAACAACAACAACAACAACAACTACGCCTTCATCCCAAAACAATTGGGGTCAGCGATATGAACCAAAAAAGAAATTCATTTTGGGTCTTCCACATGAATCCTTTTCCTCCAATCATTTCTATCCAACGCCATGTCCTCGGTGAGGTTCAAAGCATTCATATCCTTTCCTATCATCTCCATCCAAGTCTTCCTAGGCCTACCCCGACCTCTTTTAACTAATATATTTTCCCATTTCTCCAACCTTCTAACTGGAGCATCATTAGGCCTTCGCCGAATATGTCCAAACCACCGTAAATGATTCTCTCGCATCTTATTTTCAATGGGTGCAACACCTACCTTCTTACGTATCTCTTCGTTCCGAATCTTATCTTTTATTGTATTTCCACACATCCATCTAAGCATCCGCATCTCAGCTACACTCATTTTTTGAATATGATGTCTCTTGGCAGCCCAACATTCCGTACCATATAGTAAAGCGGGTCTAATAGTCGTCCTATAAAACTTTCCCTTCAACCGCAATGGCATTCTACGATCGCACAGCACTCCAGTAGCACTTTTCCATTTCATCCACCCAACCTTTATCCTATGATTTACATCTCCATCAATTTCTCCATACATTTGAATGATGGATCCCAAATATTTGAAATAATCATTCACCGGTATATCTTGCTCACCAAGCTTCACTACACTCCCATCACTACTTCGTTGCTTACTAAACCGACATTCCATATATTCAGACTTACTCTTACTCAACTTAAAACCTCTAGCTTCCAATGTCTGTCTCCATAATTCTAACTTAGCATTAACCCCAGCTCTAGACTCATCAATCAAAACAATATCATCAGCAAACAACATACACCACGGTACATTTTCTTGAATTGATCTCGTAAGCTCATCCATCACTATCGCAAATAGGAAAGGGCTTAAAGCAGATCCTTGATGTAACCCAACCGTTATCGGAAAATTGGTTGTCACCCCTCCACAAGTGCGGACATTGGTTACTACTCCTTCATACATATCTTTAATTATACTAATGTACTTGAGAGAAACACCTTTCTTCATCATTGTCCACCAGAGAACGTCCCTAGGTACTCTATCGTATGCCTTCTCTAAATCAATAAAAACCATATGCAAATCTTTGTTCCTCTCTCTATATCTTTCAATAAGTTGTCTAAGAAGATGTATAGCTTCCATAGTTGATCTTCCAGGCATAAAACCAAATTGATTCTCCGATACCATGACAACCTTCCTCAACCTAGACTCAATCACCCTCTCCCAAAGTTTCATAGTATGACTCATGAGTTTTATACCACGATAGTTTGTGCAATCTTGTATATCACCCTTATTCTTATATAAAGGCACCAAAGTACTCTTCCTCCACTCATTAGGCATCTTATTTGTTCGCCAAATCAAGTTAAAAAGATTTGTCAACCATTCTAAACCTTTCTCTCCCAAGCATTTCCAAGCCTCGATAGGTATACCATCTGGGCCAACTGCCCTTCTTGATTTCATTTTCTTCAAAGCCTCTGCAATTTCTTTCTTTTGAATCTTGCGCATGAAGTCACGATTTATCTCATGAAAAGGAATGGAGAAGTCTCCAAGATCTTGAGCATGACTATCATTAAATAGCTTATCAAAATAATCTTTCCATCTCTCCTTAATCTCCTCATCTTTGACTAAAACCCTTTGCGTTTCATCTTTGATACATCTAACCATACCCAAATCCTTCGATTTCCTATCTCTCATCTTTGCAAGCCTATAAATATCCTTCTCGCCTTCTTTGGTATCCAACTTGTCATAAACCTCCTTATATACCTTAGCCCTCGCGTTTCGAACAACTTTTTTAGCTTCCTTCTTTGCTATCATATACTTCTCCAAATTCTCATTATCACGACTCTTACTTAGATTTCTATAACACTCTCTTTTAACCTTAATAGCTAATTTGACATCCTCGTTCCACCATGATGTATCCTTACCTAGTGGTGCACCGCCTTTAGACTCACCCAATACCTCCTTAGCTACTTTTCTCATACCACCCGCTATCTTATTCCACATTGATTCTGAATCCTCCTCGAGACACCAATCAACTTCCTTAACTACCTGCTCTACAAACATTCCTTGTTTAGCTCCTTTCAGTGCCCACCACTTAATTCTAGGATCTATCCTATGTCTATCCCTTTTGCGGCATTGTCTAATTCTAAGATCTAAAATTAAGACTTTATGTTGTGTAGCTACACTTTCTCCTGGTATAACCTTACAATCGATGCAACAACCCCTATCTCTCTTTCTAAGTAGGAAAAAATCTATCTGACTCGTATTAACCCCACTTTTAAAAGTTACTAGGTGAGACTCCCTCTTCCTAAACCAAGTGTTTGCTAAGATCATATCATAGGACAAACAAAAATCTAAAATCCTTTCTCCACTTTCATTTCTTTCTCCTATACCATAGCCTCCATGGATATTCTCAAATCCATTCCTACTAATGCCTACATGTCCATTAAGGTCACCGCCGATGAAAAGCTTTTCTCCATAAGATGTCTCTTGTACTACTCCATCTAAATCTTCCCAAAATTGATGCTTAATGGAATCATCTAAACCTACTTGAGGTGCATAAACACTAATAATATTAATAATATCCGTACCTAATACTAATTTAATAAGTAAAATTCTATCACCCTTCCTACGGACCTCAACTACATTATCTATAAACTGACGACTCATAACAATCCCTACTCCATTCCTATTCCTATTTATTCCTGTATACCAAATCTTATATCCCCAAGGTTCTATCACTTTAGCTTTCTCACCTACCCATTTGGTCTCTTGAAGACATAAAATATCAATCTTTCTCCTACACATAACATCTACTAACTCTACCAACTTACCAGTTAAAGACCCTATGTTCCAAGTGGCTAACCTAATTTTATGGTCTTGGACTAACTTCTTTACCCCCACCCGTCCAACAAAGTGAGGGAACCCTTGCCTATTTGACACCACACCCGGGCGCCGGTGTGACGCGTCGCTTCTGGGCGACGACCTAGCAACCCTTGCACATTTATCACTGCCTCCGGGCCTAGAGAGTACAGCGCGTCGCTCAGTAGGGAACGCCCCAACGAAATTCTCATATTGGTTCATTTTCATAGGATATGACAAAGTTTTTATGCTGGCTGTCACAGGCCTACCGCAACCCTCCTCCTTTATCCGGGCTTGGGACCGGCAGTGTATAACTACACAGGCGGAGTTATCAAGACAACCAAGCATAAGAACCATTTATCAAGAGAAACCAAAATATAATGAAAAACATTTATCTTAGTTTTAGTTAGAATTTCGGGCGGGCTATAGGGATTTCAATTCAGCATTGGACTGGATCCAATTCTCGTATTGGACATGGGTCCTAGTCTTGAATAAAATCGAGAATTTTTGTAACAATGCCAATGACTCTCTCAAGACTGACTTGCAATCCACCATTTTCAATGAGGAAGAGCTGGAGAAGGAAAGAAATTTGTCTTTTCCTACTCATGCACATTTACACTTCGTAATTTGGTTCTAACTCAAGAATCCAAATCAAAAATATAAAAGATACAATATGGTTCTTAAATCAATTTAAAACCATTCATCAATTAACTGAATTGTTTGTAACAATTGTCAAATAATTTAACAAGTTCTAGTAAATAAAAAACTATTGCCAAACAAAATCACGGATCCAAAATTATTGGTTCTTGACACCACCCACAAAATTCCACTATCATTCTAACTCTTTACTCATTACATGTATATTTATGATATAGGGGTCAGACTCATCAAGTCTCAGTAGGAACATGAAAACATTGCATGTATATACAGAGCTAAGTATATATGAAATATACATATTTTAAAACATGTGTAACTCAACATAACAATCATAAGATATTTGACTTGACAACAATTCATGCAACATGTTACGTATCTAGAACATATTCATGATTATGCATCTAAATTATTAATGCATAAATCAAACAAACCTCAACCTTAAAGAATGTTAAGGTACATAAATCAATTCAGATATGCCTGTAAATCACACATGATACATGAACCAATACTTAATGCATGAGGTAGCTTTTATCTTCCATATTACTTCTCACTTTTGAATGAATGAACATATTACTTACAATCAATTTAAGTTTTCTCTTGAAACCCCTACGGGTACTATCACAAGTAAACATCAAAGTACAAGGCAATACCAGAAGTATTTTCACTCACACACAATTTGTATTTTATTAACCTGCTATGCACATGTTTCTGAGGGCGACATTAGACATTATCACCCTAGTCAGCAAGGGGCATCACTACCCTACCAACCTTGGAATCACCAACCATTAGAGAATCACCACCCTAGATGGCCATCGTTAAAGAATCACCACCATAATGGTATCGTTATAAAATCACCACCCTAACAACATCATTATACAATCACCCTCATAACAACATCATTAGAGAATCACCATTCTAATGGCATCATTAGAGAATCACTACTCTAATAGCATTGTTGTCCAGTTTAAAACATGCACATCAGCATACATCATTATCCAGTTTTCAAATATGCACATCATCACACATCATTATCTAGTTTTAACATGCACACCACCATGCATTATTATTCAGTTATAATATGTATATCATTATGCATCATTATTTAGTTATAACATCATGTTGTATATCATAACATCATGTTGTATATCAACATCTCATGCTGCATATTAACATATCATGTTATATATTAACACATCATATTGTACATTTATATATGATGCAACCCATTAAAGCATTATGACAGAAATTTACAGCATAGTATTCATAATATGTTTGCAAGCGATGGCACAACCATATAGTCTCATTAGGCTCACATATAATACATCAACATATCATGTACATATCTGGTTGAACTTTAAAACCAAATCATGTCTAACTGTTTCACTTCTTGAATCATGACATGCATGCAAACACAAGTTTTAAATTCAGAACTGTATGGACAAAAATTCTCAATCATTATAAATTCTTACATAACCTATATAAAATAAATTTAAATATACAATTTTACTATAGATGCACAAACGTGTTAGCTATCTACAAGCAAAAAGCTAGACCCAAACTCATTCTATATCAGAGAATGAAAGTTCTACAAGTATAACCTATTTTCTATTCGCAGAACAATCTTGATCGGTTTAGTCTTTTTAAAAAAATATCAGCCATGCATTACACAGAATTAAATAAATTCTGATATTTTTATTGAGGGTAGCTGGGTATGTCTGACACAAGTCCTCAAAAAACCATGAGTAAAAACTTGTTTTCAATAGAGAATTAAAAATCATGCAATACAAGAAATTTCTATTCTTTAACAGACTATTTTCAGGAATGAACTTCCGTGATTTTTAATTTTCAAACTGTGGAGAATCAGCCTAGAAGAAATTTTTTCATGTGTTCTTAGATATAAATCCATAATATATTGGAAGCTATAATTTTTTGTAAAAATTTACAGCCTATATAGATTTTTTGACATGACTGAAATCCTGTGTCAACTTGCAGATGTTGTATCTCTCAACCCAAAACTCTTTTGAGCTCAATTTTTTTCTAGGATTGCTTTCATATGTCTGAAACAATTCTCTAAATTTTTAGAATTTATGGGTTCACCATTTTGGAGAACCATATTTTTCTTTAAGACTGGTCGAAATAAAATAACAAGACAACATGCAGTTTTCAAGAAACACATCAAGAATTTCATGATTTTCATAAAGAAACACTAAGAACATACATCCAACAATTTTGGATTCATCATAAACACATCATATACATGCATATACACATCTAAGAATGCTAAACATACAAACATATCCTACATATTATGAATCAAACACATGATCTAATGATTTTACGTAAGGAAACACATTTTTCTCAAAATCGATTTTTGAAAAAAGTTTTTGGTTTGGAAAAACCTCTATGATCAAAATCATATCAGTTGGGGATATAGTTACACAACTTGCTAGCTTGTCCCAACTCAGAAAGCTTGAAATATTCAGGGTGAGAGAGCAACAAATGAATGAACTCTATAAGTCCATCAATCAACTGAAGCAGTTATCCAGCTTAAGCATATTTTCCAGAGCTGAGCCTTTTGTTTTTTAACCTTCACATCCTCATCCTCCTCAAGAAATCAAGTCATTGGAGTTGGGGGGGGAAGTTGAAAAGATTACCAGAATGGCTTACTTCCCTGACAGCGCTCAACTACTTGGGGTTGTTTTATTCTGATATGGACGATAAATTGTTTTCATCCTTGAAGCTCCCAAGTTTGAGTTGTCTGAAGCTTTTCCAGGCTTACAGTGGAGAAACATTAGAGTTCAAAGCAGATTGCTTTCCTAACCTCAAAGCATTGCATCTCATTTACTTGGATCATCTGAAGAACCTGAGTTTCAATCCTGGGGCAATGAAATGCCTTGAAAAGATTGAGATTCACGCTTGCAAAAGTTTGGAGACACACAATATTGATACCATCACCACCCTCAATGAATTACGGTTGGTGAAAATGCCTAAAGACCCCTTCAAGTGCTTAGTCAACTATAATATTATCAAGGAGACAGATTAATCGATTCGCATGATA